>NC_135804.1:112995651-113295651 GCF_964213995.1 Mustelus asterias
CCTTGTTGTCTAATTATCACCGGAATTAACTATGAAATGCCATCGAGAATGAGGGGTAAAATGATCTAAAGAGCAGCAAAACAATTCAGCATAATACCAGAAAACTGTATTACAAATAAGATACCGTTGATTAGTTACCTAGGCTTCATATGTAGTGCTACAGCAGAATGTATGTTAGCATATTAAAAAATATACATCTCTGCAGGCAGAATACTTGCAAATGCTTCCAACCTGCATGTTGAAGCAGACCGGCACATTCAAAACTGCAAAGTTTGGAGTCCAAACTACAAACTGATTATTGAATAAGCAGGGAAAATCAATTAAAGCTGAGCTTTTAAAGGATACAATTCTGCATCAGCAAATATATTGCACCTTATATGGTGTAGTGGACTGCCTAATAGAGTGCACTAAGCCATAAAAGAATTGTTAATATTTCAAGGTAGGTTGAATGGTTGCAGGCCTCCAGAGGCCACAATTAAGACTATAGATTGCAAGCAACCATAACAGACTAACCTCACTGGTCTGCAATACAAAACAAACTTCTTTAGAGTGATATGGTTTTTTTTGCAAAACACTTTGCGCCCCAATTCAACATGATATCTGGTAGAATTGAGATTCATTCACCTGCTTATCAGACAAGTCAGACTCTTACATGCAAGTTTAAATCATCAGTAACAATTCTGGATTTCTTGACTATAAATAACAGGTACGCCTCACACTACAAAAATCAAAATGCATTGTGAATGTAACTATGCTACAATATTTATAAGGCATTTCACATTTACATCATTGTAAGTAATGCTGACACCACACAAGTGCCAGGTAATAACCATCCATCAATAACATTACCAATGTAAAACCCCACCACCCCCCATCATCAACATCTTGGGGGAATGACCATTGACCAGAAGCTTAACAGAACTAGCCATTAAACACAGGAGGTGCAAGTGCAGGTCAGAGGCTGGATATTCCGTAGCTAGCGGCTCATTTTCTGACTCCCAAAACCTTTTCACCGTTTACATGGCACAAGTCAGGACTGTAATGGAATACGCTCTATTTCCTCAATAAGTGCAGCTTCAACTGCAATCAAAAGCTTGACACATCAACCCAATCCATCACCTTGAACATTCAATCCCTCCAGTACCGGCGTACTGTGGCTGCAGTGTATATCATCTACAAGGTGCGTTTCAGAGACTTGCCAAAGTTTATTCGATAGTATCTCCCAAACTTGCCATTTCTACCACCTGAAAGGACAAAAGAATACGGAGGCACCAGTAGCGCTCCTCGAACTTCCTACTTAGCAGCACTTTTGAGTACTTCAGGGCAAAGACTGCAAGGGGGACAACTCACCATCATCTTCTGAAGGACAATTAGAGATGGACAATAAATGCTACCCTTGCAACATCAACATCCATGGAGTTAAAAGTGGTTAATTTAGAATTACTTTTAACAAACAAAACTCAGTGCAGTGATAAATCTATGGATGTGAATTATACGGATAGCTTTAAAAAAAAACTAGGATGGCTGCGACTCCTGCAAACGTTTAGAAGATGGTGGATTATAGTTACAGCATAGTGAATTATACGGTTGATGGATTTCATCACATCACAGTAATTATTTTCTGTAATCTTTTCAAAAAATCAGTGTAAAACAGCAGTTTGTCTCAAGTCTTTCATCAACAAGTGCAAAGTTTATCGATATTAATTTAGATGTTTAGAATTTAAAAGCTCAATAAACCTTCTGCTTTCATCAATACTGTCTTCCACTGTAACACCATCACTTCACGTTAATATGGAAACTGAAATCATAGAAATCGTAGAAAGATCTATGATTTCAGTTTCCATATTAACGTGAAGTGATGGTGTTACAGTGGAAGACAGTATTGATGAAAGCAAAAGGTTTATTGAGCTTTTAATACTTATTAAACAGCACTTATTAAACAGTGAAAAGCTTCTGGAGATAGCAAACACAATTTCAAGTTTTGATAATATTAGTGTAGGTGATGAATGTTATTTCTAATTGAGTATTCAGAAATTGAACATTAATAGCCAAATCACAGCAGGACCTCTGCTATTAATGGAAACTACACGAAGACGAGAGTGTTAACTGACAATAAGTAACAAACCAAGAGTCAAATGGAAACCTGAAACAAGAGCAGAAAATTCTTTAAACGCATCTGTGAAGAAGGTAACATAGTTCAGATTGAAGATCTTTCAACAGAAATGGAAAATGTTACAAGTTTTATGCAGAAAGGGGGCGGGGGGCTGGCTGATGAGGGAAGGACAAAAGAATGGATCTTGCATCGGGGGACAGGCAAGAGGGATTAAATGACAAAAGAAATGATGGGACAAGGCAAAAGGCGATGGCAAGAGAAAAGAAAAATAATGGATGCAGAGCAGTTGTAAATGACAACAGCAGAAGCGGTATCAGAAGCTGCTGTCCGATAAAATAGGGTGGAGATGCCGGCGTTGGACTGAATATAAACCTGTTGGGCTTTAACCTGGTGTTGTGAGACTTCTTACGATAAAATGGGGCCAGAGGTCACCCATGCTGAGGTGCATTCTTCAAGCTTCCACCAAGCTGCGCAGGTGACACTATGGAACATCTCCATTCATTTAACAAGAAAAATTAACCCGATCTGCATTTGGTCTCCCAATTTAAGTAGAATCATAGAACCCTACAGTGCAGAAAGAGGCCATTCAGCCCATCGAGTCTGCAACGACCACAATCCCACCCAGGCCCTACCCCCATATCCCTACATATTTTATCCACTAATCCCTCTAACCTACGCACCTCAGGAAACTAAGGGGCAATTTATCATAGCCAATCAACCTAACCCGCACATCTTTGGACTGTGGGAGGAAACCGGAGCACCCGGAGGAAACCTATGCAGACACGAGGAGAATGTGCAAACACAGACAGTGACCCGAGCCGGGAATCGAACCCAGGTCCCTGGAGCTGTGAAGCAGCAGTGCTAACCACTGTGCTACCATGCCGCCCTGAGGTGAGTAGCAAATACAGTATAGTAAATTGAAAGTAGCAAGTCGATAAATTTTTCATTGGAAGGAAGATTTGGGGTCCTGGAAATTGGGAAGGGAGGGCGTAGAGTTCAATATGCTGCACTTACACAAGGTACTCTGTGGGAAGGTGAAGAGACGTTGGTGATGATGGAGGAGTGAATCAGTGTTCAAGACGGAAAGGTTCCTTTCGAAGCTGAAAGGGGAGAAGCATCAGGCCTCAAGTGGCCAAAATGGTGGAGGCCAATCGGTTCATTTGGACATTGGCTGGATGGAAGGTGGGGGGACAAAGAACCAATCTAAGAGCTACCCAGCCTACTCAACTTTTCATCTTTTAATCTAGTGCCTTGTCGGCTATGGTACTTCAAGGGCATATTCAAGTTTTGTTTTGACTGTCTGAGGGATGTAACTCTACCACCCTTTCAGGCAGACGTCCACATGCCCACCACCTTTTAAATGGAAAAAAATTCTCAACTTCTCTTTAATCTTTCTGCTAATTGAGTTAAATCAATGCCTCCTTAGCTGCGAAGCCTTCTAAGGGAAATATGTCCTTCCTATCCACTTTATCTAGATCCCTACATTTTATGCACAATTCAATTCAATGATCCCACAGCCTCCTCAGTTCCAAACAACCCCTGCCTATTCAATCTCTCTTGTAGCTGAATTTCTCCATTCCGGGCAACGTCCTTGTAAGTCTCCTTGGTACCGTCTCTAGTGCAATCACATCCCTCCTGTAATGCAATAACCAGAACTGTACACAGTATTCTTACTACTGCTTAACCTCTATTTTATTTACAGTTCCAGCATAAACTGGGCCGACAGAAGAGGAAAATACGTCAAAAATGCTACAAATGTGAAGTTTGCAAAATTGTGTTTTGGTACTGTCTTTTTATTGTAGGGTAAAATGGAGAAAGGAGTCGTCATGTGACCTGTTACAAATTCTGCCCGACAAGAAGCTTGGGTGGGTTGGTTTTTAAAGGTTAAGGGCATGGGGACAACATTGTCTTACTATCAGATGGTGCAAGATGTACACATTTGTAAACAACAATCTGGGCAGATGGTGGATAGACGATCAGTGTTGAAGTCTCACAGGGGGTTTATTAGAAATGTTAGGTTCTGTTAGTTAGACTTTAAACTGTGCATTTAATTACAAGATGGAATTTGGGGTCCCAACAATAGCTAATTAGCACAGCTACCTGTTTACATTTTCTTCAGAAACCCCTGAATCTCAAACAGCCCGTTCAGGCAGAGACTGAGGGAAAGCGGGCACGTGACCGACACAGGCTAGAAAAGAATTGCTATTTCATCCTATGCTCTGAAAGTCAGTTTTGGGCTGAGAGGTTATGTGCTGGAACAGGAAAAACGTTGCAGGCCAGCAGGAGCTGTGAATAGCTTTGGTCTAGTTCCTGGAGGTGTCCAGCTGAAGAACAGAGCATGGAGGGGGATTTTCTGTTGGTTTAAGAGTTGAATGGGGGATCTTTTCCGTAGTTTAAGTTGACTACTAAATAGTGTTTAAACAAATTTGCTTCAGTTTGTTCATTTCAATAGAAGTCTCAAAACTTGAAATCTTGTAGTATAATCCTTCCAGTCATCCAGTGGAAATTTGAATATCTTTCGAACAGCTATCAATCTCTATAGGAATCATAGCAGAAGTATCAGTATGAATGGTGACATTGTCAGAACAGATAAGGAACTTGGAGAATGGAATAGAGTTCTTACAAGAAGCGGGGTGGGCGGGAGTGTAAACAAAGTAGCTGTGGGAGCCAGTGGGTTTGTAGCAGATATTGGTTGACAGCCTAGAAAAGAAGTCAAGGGAAGGAAGGAAAGAGGTGAAAATTGAAGGCAAGGTAAAGAAAATTGTCAGCTTGGAACGAGTAATAAAACTGCATGATCATACTATAAACGTGCATGTGTATGCAGGCATACAGGATGGTTGGTAGGAGGCTTTGGACAAAACTATTTCTGTTTGGGAAAGCTGGCAACATTTTTAAATTGGCAAAGGGGTGTACATTATCATTTAGGTTTTTTGAAAGATTAGTTACTGTAATCTACCTCCTCTCAGAATACTCTTGCAGGTAGCCTTAGATAGCTTTTAGTAAAAGTCAATGCCAGTTTAAGCAGTTCCCCATATACTATAATTGAGTACTCTGACTCGTTTAATTTTCTCTAATGGCTGATACAAATCACAAGTGAAAGAAGATATAATAGTGTCTTGATATTTTATTAACAGAAAATGATGCTAGCATAAAAATACAATAAAATTGAATCAAAAGCCAAGCGTTTAGAGTATCAATGCTGCTATCAAATTTTACCTTTACAGAACCGTGTGCATGTAATTGGAGGCTTTGTTTGATTCTTACATCTGAAATTCTGGAAACCATTTGGTTTTACTGTAAAACTGCATGAACTGCTGATCGGTACTAAGATCCAAAAAAAACTGTTCGACCCACATCTCCAAAAGATAGTGGATCAGTAAACGAGAGAAGAAAAATCGAGTGGTTTTAGCCTGCCATTCGGCAATTTTCACTGCCGGGACAGGGAAAATGCAGCTCCCACAGAAAATGGAACACTGTTGTACATGTTTATTGTGACCTGCAGATACTTAAAAAGATTTGGTGTCCCAATGATCTTTTATCTTTGGTTCCACATGCCTCAGTTTCATAATTTACTAACAGTACAGTTTGTTCTAAAATGGCTCCATCTGGAAATACAGCCTTGCCTTTTCCACTCACTGGTCTCTTAAGTCATCCCATCAGCATACCACAGAAAACATGAATCATGTCACGAGCAGAGGAATTTTCCTCCATGGTTCACCACTGCAATGAAATTTGTTCTTCTCCTACCATCAAAATAACATTGTCAGAAAAGATTTTAACAATAAGTTTGTTATTGGGCCAAACAATTGTGATGATCATTTTAATTTTTTTTGTGGCAGCGACAAGTTAACTTTTAGAAGGATATCTTAAGTCAGTTAATTTTTCCAGAGGTACAATTAAACTCTCACCTTTATATAATGCAAATGAATTTTGTGTGTGTATTACTGCAAAAAAAAAGGCAAGATGACTTAGATGTGAGTCATTGATCCAGCACTTGAGTGGACTACACAAATGGTTTGAGACCTCCATCTCATACCAGCCTAAGTTCACACTGGCTGTTGTATAACTCTCTCTTCATATGAGGCACAGCAGAAAATAATTATGCTATACCACTGAGGGGTGTGGGGTGTAGCGAGAGTATCTTTTTGGGTGCAAGACACATCAGCATTAAATGCCTACTTGCGTTAAATGGCAAATCAAAGGTCCCCTTTTCAGTTGGTGTGATTTTCCCCAGCTATTTCTTTTGTTGAGTGAGTTGACAGATGATAACATGAGTAAGAATATATTTCACGATAAAATTGCAAAGTAACTACAGATTTAATAGTAGATTATCGTTATAAGTATTTGATGTGTACGCACAATATAGCTGAAGCATATGATCTTAAACTGCTTACCCACTGCATGTAAAATTTCCTGAGCAAACTTTTCCCAATATTAGGCCCGAGTTTCTCTTGGGGCCTGGCTCGAGCTCTGTCCCAGCAGTCTCACTTTCATTTTTAGAACAACTAAGGCATGTGCACGTTTAGTGAGCATCATGACTTGTTTGGGACCCTCCAGATGAATGAACAGGGGCAACTTATGCCTCTCAATTTTTTAGGTAATTTTTCCCCTCTCTCCAATAGGATTTTTTTCAAGTAATTTGAAATGTCATTTCTGCATCTTTTGCTTCCCATCAAAACCAAACAGTTGAAATTCAAAGAAGTAATTGTTAAAACATTTAGACGTATACCTGTATTCTCTGGCTGTGCTTATGAACTCTGTTAGTGATCAATTCACTCCATTTTGCCCCACAACACATGCTGCCATGCCTCAGTCCCTCCCTGAATGCTGCCAGGCCCCATCTGCCTCCTGGCTTTGGTAAGCAACCCTGGTCCTCAAACTGCCAGAAACCAACCTGCCACTCTGCTTAGAATTGCGACTCAAGCTCACGACTCATCTATCACTTCCTCAATCTGCAATGCCTCCATCCCCGACGTTCCAACTTTCGTTTGCACTTACCATGATCAATTACACCATCATCTGCATGTCCCTAACCTATTCGGAAGAACAATTTGGCTCCAAAAGTACTGAACACTTTTGAACAAAGCTAAAAGATATAAAGGAAGGCAGCTCACCATCATGTAGAAGGCTGCTCATCATCACATTCTCAAGGACAAATAGGGATGGGCAATAAATTTTGGCCGAGTGAACAAGAGCCCATAAATTTTTTTTTTTAAATGATAAAAACACAAGTGAGGTTTTCCTTTAAAACTGAGCAAAAGCATGTGAAAATCAACTCCATGGATTATGAAACAGTTAAAGTATGCGACCTACCAAGGAAATGCTTGCAGAAAGAACCATTGGTCTGTAGTGGGGAAAATCACAGAGATGGGTACCTGACACACAAAATGGTTCCCTGGCACATAAAATGGTTACCTGAGAAAGAGACATTAAGCAGGCACTGACTTTTAGCACAGACAGCTACTTAAAGTTCAAACATGCAGCACAGACAGTTATTTAAAGTTAAACATACAGGAACCAAAAGCTGCAGGAAGCCAGTAAGAACTTGAGGCACTTTAGAGATAAGGACAGACCCAAGACAATAAGGTCTGATAATAAGATCAGCCATAGATGGGAACAGAAATACATAAATGCAGCAAAACCAATCACTGTATGAATCGACCGAAACCAGTCATTGATAGAGGAAATGTATCCATTCTGTGAAACAATGCGATGTTAAATGCCCATGTCTGTACCTATCTGATTGTAACGATGTGTTAACTATCGATCACCATGATCTGTCTACTCAACTATAACGATGTGTTAAACGGCTAATGTCCGGACTATCCATGTCTGATAAGTATAAAAATGATCAACTGCAATTTCTTATTGAGAAGGGAGCTGCCAAGTACCGCGGAGTACCAATGCTTTCTCCCCGAATCTTTGTGTCCAAAATAGAGCTGTATTATTGATCCTCCAGTCTGACTCCAGTGATAAATTCCCACAACAGGTCTTACATTAATTATCACATAAAAATATACTGAGTTTTACATTCACTTCCAATATAAAATTGTTGCGAAATAATTCATTTGCCATTTTTTTCTAAAACTGATATGCTTCCCACAATGTAGAAAGTGCTTTCAACTCCAGCAACCATATCCAGAAACCCAATCCCAGTTGCAAGCGTACTGATTTTGTTTAAACTTGGTAGTTCCAGTTATGCTAATTCTCTAAGGATTCAGGGAAAATCACTACTTTTTTTTGCTCTTCTAACACTTATTTGTGATAGGCGCTTGTGTCCAATGGTAAAACACCCCACCTAGATCCCAACTCCCCAGTTAGACCACATCTGGATTGCTGAGAGCAGTTCTAGGCACCACATTTTAGGAAGGATATTTTGGCATTGGAGGAACTGCAGTGTTGGTTTGCTGGCATGACAGATACCTTGGCCCTGATTTTACCAGCACGGGCGCCTGATGTTCGTAAGATCATGCCCAGGGTTAACGGGGAATGCCATTCTGCGAGCCTCGCCCGCCCCAATTTCGGGGCGGCTGTGCCGGTAAAATCAGGGCCCTAGGCTAAGTGTTAAGTTACATGGTGAGGTTACACAACCAGAGTTGTATTGCCTCAAATATAGAAAGTTTGAGGGAAATTTGATCATATTAAGATAATAATGGGAGCAGATGTGGTAGATAGAGAGAAATTATTTGAGTGAAATTAGGAAATACTTCTACACACATGGCATGGATCCAGTGGACCAAATGGCCTCCTTCTGTGTGGCAATGACTCTATGACAGAGTGGTACAAGCTTGGAACTCTTCCACAAACAACAATTAATGCTAGATCAATTACAGATTTTAAATCTGAGATTTTATAGATTGTTATCCAAAGGTAGGATATAAGCTTAACGCCCGGAGAGAGAGTTAGGTTTTTGGGATCGGACAGAGAGACAAAAGTGCTCACGTCCAACCCTTGTTACCCCGTGATGCCTTGCCCTTGTATTTTGGCTTGTTGTCTTCTTGTCTCCTGGGCCTTTTCTTTTTAATTAAATGTAGATATTTACTCCTGTTAGTTTTTTCTTGTGCGGGGTGGTGAATGGGGGGGTACCTTCGTGTGGGGTGGGGGGGGTAAATGGGTTGTGGGGAAGAGGAATGCAGGGCGACGGTCTGATTCTGCCATATTTTAGGTGGTTGGGAGGAAATGGTTTTTGAGCTGGTGTGTGTTGGGGGAGGGGGCTGGTAGGTTGGGGGTTTGTGTGTTTCTGGAGGCTGGGGTGGATGTCAAGGTAGTGTGTCTGTTGGAGTTTTTTTTTGGGGGGGGGGGGTTCCTGGCTGGGGAGGTTTTGTGTCTTTTGCTGAGTCAGACTGCTTTTTTTTATGCGGGGGGTGGGGTAGCAGGTGGGCTACTGGTGGGCGAGGGGTGGGGGGGGTGGGGGGGGGGGTGTCCTGGGGGTTTCCTGACAGGGATAGTGGTGGGTAGGTTGTGGGTTGAAAGGTAGTTTGTTATCTTCCAATGTCTTGGCACTTTTACCTACCGTGTGTCTCTGTTCGGGTGGGTACGAGGGGGTGTAGGGACATCCTCGTTTATCTGGATGGTTTATGGGTTTGGCATGAGGCAAGAACTTTTGTTAGCAGTACAAAAATGACTACATTGACCACCTATTTATTAATTAGTGTCCCAAGTAGGCTTACATTAACAATTTAATGGTCAAAGCTCAGCCATGATCTCAATGAATGGTGGACCAGGCTCGAAGGGAACATGGTACATTTTTATTTTGTGTGTTCCAAAAATGCATCTCTCACGCCTAGTGTTGGAAAACATTTAGTTGCTGTGTAAACATGTGTAACTTGTTCATTCCTGTGACTATAGAACAACTTCAGTGACTAGGTAATTTGAAAATGGGAATAAAGCAGATAATTTATTGGGGGAAAAAGCTGTTTATAGGCAGATTTCCAATACCATATATGAAGTCATTGCAGAACAGGAGCTGAATTTTAAATCACAACCAGTTGAATGCTTCAGTTCTTAGCAGCATCAATGGTCTATATTGGTACTGAAAAACGAGTTACACACTTTATTTTAGTGGGCTATTTGTCTTAATTGCCTGCATAATTTACTTGCATCCATTTGGAGAATATTTCATTATTTTAATAGCTCATCTGACACATCAACCATCAGCTAGTGCCACCTCCTTATGAAGTATGAACTCACAAAATTGTGTCAGGCTGTAAGTGGGTCAGAATATGCAGCTATGGCTGCTCAACCTACTCATTCCTTGACAGGTGACAGGTATAAAACTTTAGTTGCATGTAGGTATGAAACAAACCGGAGATGAAATAAAGGACAAAACCCCTCTGCAGGAAAGGAAAAGGGGCTGGGCTGGTGTTGCTAATGTTTCCACAGAAACACTAAAATGGTGATTCGAATCTAAAGAAGTACCCAGAAAAACAAACAGCAGCAACAGATAAACATGACAGAACAGAAATCATAATACTAAACAGTCAGTTGAAGAGGAGATGGAAACTAACAAAAATGCCCCCTCGCATCCCCACAATAAGCTTGAAGCTAAAGATGAATACACTTGGGTCACTGTCTATGCGGAGTCTGCAGGTCCTCCCCATGTCTGGGTTTGCTCCTGTTTCCTTCTACAGTTTGAAAGACATTCTGGTTGCACTGGCCATGCTAAATTCTCCCACAGTGTACCCGAACAGGCACCGGAGTGTAGCAAATAGAGGATTTTCACAGTAACTTCATTGAAGTGTTAATGTGAACCTACTTGTGACACTAATAAATAAACAAACTTAAAAAAAAGTAAATATTCTGACTGGTTATTTACTCCAAGAATTCACAAGACAAGAGCAACCATGAGCTACCCAAATGGAGCTAACTTAAGTCAAATCAAGGACTTGAATTAATGAAGTGGAAATCCAGGCAAGTAACAAGGGCTCAAAATAAGTAGTTCTCCAGGAAAGGGCAAGTGTCATGCCGGAGTAGGATTAAAGAAGTTCTCTGAAAAATTGATATTTATGGACTCATTATTGTTATAAATCATTACATCTGTTATTTGTTAGTATTGCTCTTTCAAGTGTTTGATTTTTTACATGGCCAGTTGCTGAAACGCAAGCTAATAACATCACAGCAAGGGGAAAAAGGGCTTTGGGTCTTTAAGGAAAATGATACACAACTCTATGGGCGGGATTTGCTGGCCGCATTCACCGCAAAACCAGAAAATCCTGCCCAAGGTCAACGGACGTTTGCATTGTGTCGTTCTGCCCCCCCCAGCTCTGATTCCATGGCAAGTGGGATGGGAAAATTCCCCTCATATCTCTTTGAACAAATAAAGGAATGAGAAATAAACAGTGTAATGACAGAGAAGGTGGTGTAAATTAATGTAGGTGAGATCAATGCCAAATCAGACATGAAAGCAAAATAAATTTAGAGAATGGAATATTAGATTAGGAGGGAGAGAGAAAAATGAAAGGAAGGTAAAAGCACTTTTAAATTTAACATTTAAATCTTCAAAATTAAAACTGAAAGGAATGATACTCCAAACACGTAATAATTAATTTTCAGGTGCTAAGAAGGGTGCATGATAATAATTAACAGTTATCTCACTGATGAAAGACTTTCTATGGCAAGTTTAGTTCATGTCTACTGCACATATACAGCAATTTCATGCTATTCAAAGCATTTCCACTGTGAGGCAGAAAATGAGATGCTCTTTTTGCAAAGCTAACATTGGAGAGCAACTCAAAAAAACGTTTGGAAATTTGAATTTAACGCACATCTGCCTTTTTGCTTGCATTGGCAAATGGGAAGAAAAAGAATGGCATGTACATTCAGTGATGAAGCCATAAAGACCAGTTGTAGACTTGACACTTGACGGGTAGAATCTTCCAGGCCCACTAACACCAGGAAGCTTGGTGCGTGGGGGAGACTTAATTTGCTGCGAGGGCAAAAACCAATTTTCCGATGGCAGAATGAACTTGAGCAATTATGTTCTTGGGACTAGCCTTCAATGTCGGAATTCCCTTTGGCGTGCATTAGCATGTCATGCACGCTCTTTAAAAGGCCATCTCACTGGAATTAAGATCCCCCTCTAAATTAAACTCCCCGCCACCGAGAAATTAGAACATTCACATTCATGAGTGCTCATAAATGGCATGCACCTGGCGAAGTTGACTTCTTCCATCATTAACGGTGAGCTGTCTCTGTATTGCTGTCTTTGAGAAGTGCCTGTAAATGTCAGCCTATGCTAGAGACTGGGTGGTGACAGTGCAACTTGCGTGGAGAATAAACAAAAAACGGAGGAAGAGTTCATGGGGAAAGGGTGGAACAGTGGCCAGGCAAAGTTGGAAGGGATAGGGCAAGCTGACCAGGCGTCCTTCAATTATCCATGGAGGTAACAGTAGAATTGGTGACTTCCCGCCTGCCCCTGCCGTGAGAATCGGTGAGCACAACGCAGGTATGTGTGTAATGAGTTGTACAGTGCAAGACCGCATGTGGTCAGCCATTCTATAACGTCCAAGCAGAAGTCACTCCTCACTTCTGCACCCTTCAAGTTAGATGCCAGAACGGAAGATTTGATTTTGATTGGATTTATTATTGTCACATGTATTAGCATACAGTGAAAAGTATTGTTTCTTGCGCGCTTTACAGGCAAAGCACACCGTTCATAGAGAAGGAAATGAGAGAGTGCAGAATGTAGTGTTACAGTCATAGCTAGGGTGTAGAGAAAGATCAACTTAATGCAAGGTAAGTCCATTCAAAAGTCCGATGGCAGCAAGCAAGGAGCTGTTCTTGAGTTGGTTGGTACGTGTCCTCAGCCTTTTGTATCCTTTTCCCGAAGAAGGTGGAAGAGAGAATGTCCTGGGTGCGTGAGGTCCTTAATTATGCTGGCTACTTTGCCGAGGCAGCGGGAAGTGTAAACAGAGTCAATGGATGGGAGGCTGGTTTGTGTGATGGATTGGACTGCATTCACAACCTTTTGTAGTTCCTTGCGGTCTTGGGCAGAGCAGGAGCCATACCAAACTGTGATACAACCAGAAAGAATGCTTTCTATGGTGCATCTGTAAAAGTTGGTGAGAGTCGTAGCTGACATGCCAAATTTCCTGAGTCTTCTGAGAAATTAGAGGCGTTGGTGGACTTTCTTAACTATAGTGTCAGCATGGGGGGACCAGGACACCTAAAAACTTGAAGCTCTTGACCCTTGCTACTTCATCCCCATTGATGTAGACAGGGGCATGTTCTCCTTTAACATCCTGAAGTCGATGACAATCTCCTTCGTTTTGTTGACATAGAGGGGGAGACTGTCGTCGCACCAGTTCACCAGATTCTCAAAATTCCTGTACTCTGTCTCGTCATTGTTTGAGATCCAACCCATTACGGTAGTGTCATCTGCAAACTTGAAAATCGAAATTGGAGGGGAATTTGGCCGCACAGTCATAGGTCTATAAGGAGTGTAGTAGGGGGCTGAGAACACAGCCTTGTGGGGCACCGGTGTTGAGGATGATCATGGAGGAGGTGTTGTTGCCTATCCTTACTGATTGTAGTCTGAGAGTTAGGAAGTTCAGCATCCAGTCGCAGAGGGAGGAGCCGAGGCCCAAGCCATGGAGTTTGGAGATGAGTTTCGTGGGAATAATGGTGTTGAAGGCTGAGCTGTCGTCAATAAGTAAGAGTCTGATATAGGTGTCTTTGTTATATAGGTGTTCCAGGGTTGAGTGCAGGGCCAGGGAGATGGCCCAGCCAACTGTCCAACCACCAAGAGCAGTAACCAAAGTCAACAAAATGTTGAGCTATATAATATAAACCCAGGTGATTTGGGATTAATTTGCATTGCACTCTGCTCCGGTCAGGTTACACCTGAAGCATATCACCCAGTTATGGTTGTTAAAGCGCGAGAGAAATTGAAACCTTAAATCCACAATAGCATTCTAGCTATATCTATATTGAATGCATTCAAGAGGCGGCTGGATATAGCACTTGGGGCAAATGGGATCAAAGGTTAGGGGAAAAAGCAGGATTAGGCTATTGAATTGGATGATCAGCCATGATCTTAATGAATGGTGGAGCAGGTTCAAAGGGCCGAATCTTCTGCTCCTATCTTCTATGTTTCTATATTTAAATTAATAAAGACACAAAGAACTGCTTCAAAGAGCAATGATTTAGGGCTGTTGGGAAATAATCCTCATTCGTAAGTATCTTATGATCACAATAATAGTTCCAGCCTCAAAGAAAATAAAAGGGTACTGGTCATCTTAGCGTGTTCTGATAAATTCTGATTAAACATCTCAAGGTGGAAGATATCATGGACATAAAGAATGCATAGGAGAGCAGGAAAAATATCATGCAATTAATTTTAAAACGTCATCGAGAAAAAAGCAAAGTCAAGATACACAAGATATTTTTACACCAGAGTGTCAAATGGGAGGCTCTATTTGTATCATATCCACAGTTAGATAACAAGTTTGCCTACTTGGGGGAAGCAAATACAACTATGGAAAGCCCTATTTAGTTAGATGCTTTTATGATGAGTCACTGGTACATTAGCTAAAAAAAACTATGAAAATTTAAACTCATTCCTTTACTTGTTGATCCTCTTGTCATAGATAAACTGAAATCACAGAAAAAGATGACCGTCAGATTTGTATAAATGCTACTTCTATCTCCACTAAACTGCGAACCCTTCCAGCCTTGCATGCAAGCTGATGATGTTAATGATTTCTACTCAGTCACTTCATCTTTTCACATGTGCTATCATTGCTCCTTTTCTCAAAAGAAAAACAACCTGAAACTCTGCCTTTGAAAACTATATTCCATCTCTCAAGCCCTTGCACAGGCTGTTGCCTCCCTATTAGTCTCCTCCTTCCCACAACTCCATGTTTGAACATTGCTAATCAACTTTCCACCCTACCACGACACTGAATTGGCCCTATTTAAAGTCACAGGCGCCATCCTGTGACTTACTGTGGTGCATTATTACTCCTAAACCTTCTTGATCTCTCTGCAGCCTATGGCACAATTGACTACACCATCAATCTCCAATGTCTTTCCTCCATTTTGCAGCTGGATGGGCTATCCTTGCCTGCTTTCCAGGCTTACCCACCGAATCATAGCTCAGGAGCCTTCTGCAATGGTAGTAACATCCAAAGACAGAGTCAGGTCCCACATGTATGTTAACATTCAAGTCCCACACCACCATCATCTCTGTCAATCTCTCCATTGCTTGCGTTGTTTTGTTACTGCTTGCTTGACATCCAACTGAATGAGCCAGAATGACTTTGCATATTCCTCACTCGATGACCATAAAAACAGGGGACCAACCCTAGTTCAACAGGGAGTACAGTAGAGTATTCTAGAAGCAACATAAGCTCTACCTAAAATAGAGGAGTCAGCTGGTGCAGCTACAAAACCAGACTACATATATGCTCAACAGTGGAAGTAGTATGCAAAAAGCAACAGGCAGGGATAAAGGATCCCACAATCATTGGATTAGATCAAAGCTCTGCAGTCGTGAATGGTGGTTGACAATTAAAATGACTAATAGAAGGAATTAGTTCAATGCCATCACTAAGGATATACATGTTCCAAGTCCAATGCAAGTGCAAATATAAACCTGAAGTATTTGCAACCATCTTCAGTCAGAAGTGTCGAGTCGATGGCCAATCTCAGCCTCTTCCTGAGGTTGATGCATTAAAGAAGCCAGTCTTCAATCAATTTGAATTACATCATGCAATATCAAATGACTGAATGTGCTGGATAAAGCAAAGCCTAAAGTTGCTATACCGTTCTGTCAGTAGTGCAAAAGTCTTGTAGTCCAGAATCACCATGCCTCTAGCAAAGCTGTTCCCGTATAGTTGCAGCACAAGTAACTACCCACTAAACATTAAAAGTTGCCCAGATATGTCCGGTTCACCAAAAAAAAAGCAGGACAAATCCAATCTTGCCAATTACCATACCAACATCAGCCAAGTAGTGGAGGATGCCATTGGCAGTTCTATCAAGCTGCACATACTGACTAATAATCTGCTTAGTGATTTGCAGTTTGGGTTCTGCCAAGACCACTTCGGTCCCAGGCAGAACTTGGTTCAAACATGGAGAAAGGAGCTGAATTCCAGAGGTGAGGCAAGAGAGATTCACTTTGACATCATGGCAGCTTTTGATAAAAGTGTGGTGTTAAGCAGCCTCATAAAATTTAAGTTAATAGGAATTAGGAAAACGCTCCACTGACAGGAGTCATACCTCGCATAAGGGAAGATGGTTGTGACTGAGGGAGACCAATCCTCTCAACATCACTGTAGGATAGTGTATTTGGCCAAACCATCTTCAGCTGCTTCATCAATGAAAGATCATCAACCTGAAATAGTAACCCTACTTCACTCTCTACAGATGATGACAGCCTTGGTTATTTGCAGCATTTTCTTTTTTTATTTTCGATTTCAAGCATCTGCAGTGTTTCACTGGTGTGTTGGAAAAAAGAATTTGGATCTGCATGACCAATAAAAATCATGTTATGCCATCTTGTAAACATAGCTGCATATGAAGATGATGAAAAACACAAATTACAGCTTCTCGGATTCAGAAATCAAACTAATTAATAGGTCACTTTTATGAGCAAGCATGTTTTCTTCTGCAAGGTTAATAAGCACAAAATGGTTCACAGGCTTTCGTTTTTCCCCAAAAAATGATTTAAACTGAACCACATGCACCATCATTAATGAAGAAGTAAAGGCCATACCTATTACCCTTTCCATTAGTAAATCAAAGACAACTGTCATCCCAATCTTAATCATATACAGAAAACCATTGAGATAATTGTGGGCTACAGACTGGAGGAACCTTTTTATGCTATTAACCCTCAAAAGTAGTAACGCTGTTTGAAACATCTAACTAGTTGCTCCCAGTATCAGTGATGTGTTCATTTGCTGAAAGAGGACGCTAAAACTGTACTTGCTCTCACCTTTAACCTTGCAGTATCAAATCACATTATGACTAAATTAACAAATGCAGAAACTTCAGACCTCGCATCACTCTGCTTCATATAGTCTTTAAATACCATTTCAGTTCCTATCAAGACACAAATCAGTGGAAGCAATTTTTAATGCAGCTGCTAAACAATAAGACCCATTAAGAGCTGAACTCTGACAGCGCTATTCATGATGATTAATGATTCTGTGTATAATTTGATTATTCTATTAATTCTGCTGATTACTGTTTCTGCTAATACAGTGAAGGTCACTTCCAAAATAAATCTTCATTACACACTTACATTAATGAAGAGAAAATACTGCCTCTAACTAGTTGTTTTTCTTAATTAAAAGCTAATGTAACAAGAACTAAATAGGCTTGAGGGCTACCTTTGCTTCTGTTACACTATCAGAATGTTTTAAAATAAGTAAGGACGGAGACTATTTCATCTTAAACCACATTGCCAATAGAGATCGAAAGATGTTAAATAAAAAGTATAGGTTAAGGAAAGATTTGACTCAGAGAAATGTGAAAGTACATGTAGCTGACTGAAGTCGTGAACTATTAACACTTCAGTGACCCAAGCAAGGGTCTAACTTAGAACATTTCGAGAACTAGATACTTCTCATTAAAATGCTCAAATAAAAATGCCAATTCACCCTTTTTATCTTAATCAACTGGAATGAGGGGAAAGAAGCAGTTATTGACAATATTTGGTATTAATATCAGTCACCTTGGAAGAGATAATACAGCAATACATAAACTGCTTAGGAGAAATATTCACATTTAAACAATTTCTTAGGTTATTTACATTAAATGGAAAAATTATACATGAATGTTGAGACTTTTAAAAACATACTATACATCATCAGATGACTTATATCAACATGACCATCAGGAAGAAACTATTTTCACTTCAATAATAACTCAATGTTTACATGAGTTGTGAAGAAACCATCCAGTTTACCTGTGTTCAGTTTGTTTTTCCTCTCACCGACATACTTGGTTCCTGGTGTTGGCTTCTTAAAAAAAAGTTGCTTAATTTTCTTATCCTACTCTCACTATGCTAGTTTTCCTGGTTCAGCTCCTTCCCCATGTGGCTGTCTTTTGCCCTCTACTTTCACTAGTCATTTGGGAGATGTAAGCAACTGAGTATTAATTCACTGGAAAACAATTTCCAGCTTATGAAAAGTCTGGAAAACAACATCCAAATTTAGGAAGTTCAGCAGGGAGTGAGTAAAAGTTGACAGTGGTGCCACAGATGCATAAGCAACTGGTCCCTAACTGAAAAGCTGGATGTTGGAAATTTAAGAACGTAAAACGTTGGAAATACTCAGCAAGCTATTGTGCTGAAGAGAAATAGAGTTAACATTTCAGGCCTGCAATCTTTCATCTGAATTGGGGAAAGTAACAAACGCAATAGGTTTTTTTCAAAGGATGAGTGGGACAAAGACAATAGGAAGGGATTAAAAACAAGAAAGTTCATCTTCCAGGATCAAAGAAAATGGCACGGTGGGGTGGTTTGAGAAAAGAAACAAAGGAACAAAAGATGTGCCGACAGCAAAAGTGCTGCTGACTGGTAGCACAGTGGGTAGCACTGCTGCCTCACTGTGCCAGGGACCCAGGTTCAATTCCAGCCTTGGGTTGCTGTCTGTGTGGAGTTTTTTTCCCCCGATCTACATGGGTTTTCTGCAGATGCTCCAGTTTCTTCTCACAGTCCAAAGATGTGTAGGTTAGTTGGATTAGCCATGGCAAATGTGCGGGGTTACAGGGATAGGTCTAGATGAGATACTATTTCAGAGTGTCGGTGCAGGTTCGATGAGCTGACCAACCTCCTTCTGTAGGGATTCAATGATGCAAGCAGAAAATGAGAGAAAAACAGAAACATGCTAAGATGACGACAGCAAAATGGGCGTGGAGATTACAGTCTAAAATTGCTGAACTCAGCACCAAGTCCTAAAGGCTGTAAAGCCCAAATGAAAAACAAGGTGCTGTTCCTCAAGAATCACGGAGTTTCACTGGAAAATGCCAAAGAGAAATGTCAGCATGTGAGCTAGACAGAAACTCAAGCTCATGTTTGCAAGCTGAACAGAGGTGGCCCACGAAGCAGTCATCCAACCGGCACTTGGTTTCCCCAATGCAGAAAAGACTACAATATGAGCTGCGAACGTGGTGGACAAGATTGAAAGCAATACAACTATATTGCTGCTTCTCCTGGAAGAGATGTTTAGGGTTGTGGACAGTGGAGAAAGAGGACGTAAAAACATCTCCTGTGTTTGTATGGAAAGTTGCCATGGAAAACAGAGTATTGGCAGTGTCTGATGAGGGGATTAGAGTATCATGGAGGGAACTGTCACTTTAGAATGCTGAACGGGAAGGGGGAAGGAGAATGTGTTTGGCGATGGCATCATGCTGCAAGAAATGGGAGAAAATGATCTGTTGAATGATCTGGGGAAACACGGTGACACAGTGGTTAGCACTGCTGCCCCACAGCGCCAGGGACCCAGGTTCGATTCCTGGCTTAGGTGACTGTGTGTGGAGTTTGCACATTCACCTCGTGTCTGTGTGGGTTTCCTCCGGGTGCTCTGGTTTCCTCCCACAGTCCAAAGATGAGTAGGTTAATTGGCCATACTAAATTGCCTCTTAGTGTCAGGGGTACTAGCTAGGGTACATGGATGGGGTTATGGGGATAAGGCCTGGGTGGGATTGTGGTTAGTGCAGACTCAATAGGCTGAATGGCCTCCTTCTGCACTATATGATTTATGAATACAGAGGCTGACTGGTGGTGGAAGGTGAGGACAAGGGAAAACTGTGGTTCTGGAAGGGAGGTGAAGGGATGAAAGCAGAAGTGCGGGAAATGTAACAGACATGATCCTGAAAGGAGATCCTGAATGCATACAATAAAGTTTACATCTCAAAATAGTCAAAAAAAATTACTTTCTTTATATACAAAGATAAACAATCTGATGAAGAGGTCTCATTCTTTTCCCTTTTGAACAACTTCTATAGCAACCAAAACAAATTCCATCGGCCTTAAAAACAGCATGGTAACAAACTTTCCTTCTGTAGTAGACTTTCCAAATTGCATTTACAAATGTGAGGTGATGCGATTTAGAAGGTCTACTGCAGAAGGAAAGTGTACAGTAAATGGTAAAGCCTTTAGAAATATTAGCATACAGGTGAATCGAGGCGTGCAGATCTACAGTTCCTTGAAGGTGGCAACTCCGGGTGGACAAGGTGGTCAAGAAGGCGTATGACATGCTGGCCTTCACCGGTCAGGGCGGTGAACATAGGAATTGGAAAATCATGCTGCAGCTGTAAAGACTTTGGTTAGGCCACATTTGGAGTATTGTGTACAATGATGGTCGCCACACTACCGGAAGGATGCTGATGCATTGGAAAGGGTGCAGAAGAGATTTACCAGGATGTTGCCTGGTTTGGAAGATATGGACTATGAAGAAAGGTTGAACAAACTTGGATTGTTTTCATTGGAGCGTTAGTGGATGAGGGGAGACCTTATAGAGGTTTACAAGATTATGACAGGCTTGGATAGAGTGGAAAGTCAGATTCTTTTTCCCAGGATCGAAGGGTCAATTACTCGGCGGCATAGGTTGAAAGTGAGGGGGAGAAAGTTTAAAAGAGATACAAGGGGCAAGTTTTTCACAGAGGGTGGTGAATGCCTGGAACGCGCTGCCCGAGGAAGTGGTGGAAGCAGATTCTATAACAACATTCAAGAGCATCTAGATAGATACATGAATAGGCAAGGAATAGAGGGATATGGACCATGTAGAGGCAAAAAAATATTAGATTAGAGAGGCATCTGTGTTGGCACAGACTTGGTGGACCTAAGGGCCTGTTCCTGTGCTGTACTGCTCTATGTAGCTATCAACTTTTAAAAAAACTGCACAAAGATCAATTTTGATGAAAATATCTATCCTGTCAAAGTGTAAATTTAACAACCTTATCTGTTTCACGAGGAAGAAAACCAAGAACACAATTTATTTGCTGAGTTAAATTCTGTGTGGTGTATGTGATGTTTGCAACCTTGAGAATTTTACAGTATGGAAAGCCCTTTGGCCCAACATGTCTACCACAGCTCTCTGACAGTGCAATCCAAATCAAATCATTGGCCTTGATCTCCCTGATGAACTCTGCATCTTCCATTGCTTCTAGATTTATCCATATTCCCTTTAAACAACATTATCCAACTACAGCAGTAAACCATCCTATATTTCAGAAACTGAGTCAGAATTTTTTTTTACACCTCTCATGGAGTATTTTAAAACAGTTGACAACTTTGCCATTGATTTTCCAACCAACAGAAATATTTTTTCTTATTGAACTCATTAAAATTAAACCTCCCCCCATCTTGCCACCACCATCACCCCTAGGCAGGTGAATGGGAAACCAGAAGACACAAATTTAACATAATTGGCAGAATAACCAGATGAGAGGATTTTAATTCAAATACCATAGCAAGTTTTTATGATCCAGAATGCACCACCTTAAAAGATGGTAGAAGCAGATTCAATAATAACTTTCATAATGGAATTGGATATGTACTTGAAAAGGAAACATTCACAGGTCTGTGGTGATATAAACAGGGCCTAGTTTTAAGGCTGATAAAATTGGATATCCTAAATTAAAGAATTGGGCACATTGAAATCAAACAGTCACACCGCAGGCAGGCCAATTGTACAATACACAAATGTGTCTGGGCCTGACCCATCAACCACCCATCAAAGGTCGTTACACTCTACTTGAGACTTAGCAGGAGATCATGGCACCTCATTGAAATGCATCGGTCTATTGTTAGAAGCCCAGATCGGGCCAGACTTTCTGTCACCAAGAGATCCTGTAGAAACCTTACCTGATAACAAGTTTAACAACATGGAGATGGACACCTGGGGGGCGGACCCTGGTGTCCTGTCAGGCAGACATCAAGAAACCCACTGGGTATTGGAACCCCCTCCTGGGACCTCATTGGCCGGAAGCCAGAGAAGTTTCTGGAAAGGCAAGCAGGCTGGGGATAAAGGGACACATTCAGAGGCACACTGCAGCGAAGACTCGACAGGGGAAACAGCTGTGACCATTCGGAAGACTGACCAGACAAGGAAGGAAGGAAGAAGCAGCCATCGAGACTCACCTTCGTGACAACAGACCAGAGGGACTCAGAGAATCGGGCCTGCAGTTTAACCAAGCCATCTTTACGGGTAGTATACTTGAATCTGCTGGGGTATCCTCTTGTTTTATGTGGGTAATTTAAGGGTTAATAGTGTTATTTAATAAACTTGTTGAATCTTTACTTGTGTTTGTCCTTTGTCCACCTTGCAAATAAGGGCACCGGGGTAAAACCTTGGAGTAAGTAAACTGGTTGAAAGTATCTGAGAATTAACAGGTACAACAGGTCTATGAAAACTGGAGAACACATGAAAGAAAAGCTGTAGACTACATGGCCCCTTGAATCTACAAAACCATTCAACGAACCATGACTGATCTGCATCAACCCCATTTTAATGCCTGTTCCAATATCCCTCAATTCCCTGAAAGACCAAAAATCTATTTAGAGCCTTGAATATACTCAACAGTGCAGCATCCACAACTCTCCGGGGAGGGAATTACAAAGGGAGGTTGGAGTCTAATCCAATTTACCACCTTTCATGCTATATGATTTCATGATTCAAGTAATTATGAATTTGAACCCGAGGTGTCTCTGTTCGGTCTTTCCATTGATTGCCTTCTCTCTATTTTTTCTTCCAAAATGTGTTCACACTTTGCCACATTAAATTTCACCTCCAACTTGTCTGATGCACCGTTTGCTAAATCCGCTACTTCTGAGTATGCCAGCAATTCCCGCTATATTTGAGATTTCCAGCATTCACTGTATTTCACTTTTGTTTCCACCAACTCAATTTGTTACAAAAATGTAGTCTTTCCCATGCCCAATTTCAAATCATATCCAAAAAATGAAGAACAAGACTGCAGCATGAGTGACCCAAATACAAAATAACTAATAAAGGTTTGGAATAATTAAGCGCAATCAGAAATCAGCCATCAATTTTCTATGATTCTATCACTTCATTCCTGACTATTGGCAAATTCATATCAGGGAAAGGAAAGCGCCACTACCTTACTGCCAATTGAGATTGAAGTGAAAAGTTGAAACGTCAGCAATGAACAGTTGACAACAAAGATCTCTGCAAATCAATGAAAGTCCTGGTATATATGGAGCACATATCGCCATTACACTCTGTACTACAGCAAGGCTTTGACTATATATCAGAGATACACAAGAGAACTATAGAAATTCCATCAGCAACACTTCTGCTACATCCTCCTGATTAAATCAGAGGCTGCACAAATGCCAGTGTCCTTCTTGAAGCCAGCTCCTCAAGTATTTAGCAAAACCAACTTCAATGGACTGGACTGGGTTCAGGTGATTGGAAACTGTCTTTCTAGCAAAGGTCCATTTTTGGAACTCTCAAATAGCGAATGCGCCAGGAGAGGACAAAGAAAATGCTCAAAAGATATTCTGAAGCTGGGCAGTATTGACCTTAATAACTGAGAAGAGCTTGCTACTTGTCCATTATGCTGCATCACGCTTTGAGTTATGTCTTAATAATGAGATAGAGTGGCAGCAGAGAAAATAAAAGGAAGCAAGTCCTACACTCAGAATTCCACTACCTTGTGGGATGTCCTGCTACATATGCCCAAAGATCTACAGGCCTGTTAACGTGAAGACCCAAGGCAGCAACTCACAACCCTTAGTAGATGTCACCCTCTAATCAAGGGATAGCAGACATCAAAAATTGAAAGACACAATTCAAAATAAAGTAAACATTACTGCTACACAACAATGTCTTGATTTGAATTTTCCACATTTGTTCTCCAATGGCTCTCATGCCTAACACTTTAAAAAAAAAAATCCTGTCTAATCCAGTACACTGCCTCATTCCTAGCTGAGCAATATTGACAACTTCAGAAAAACTTAGCATTCCATTGCTATTTGCTCTCTCTAACCCCACCCCCTGAATTTTCTCCAAACAACTTGGTTCCCCTCCTCCCTATAGCTGTTCTTCCCAATTATTTTCTGGAAATCTCCTGCACCCTAACTTCAGGATACTTCTTCAATCCCTATTGCTTATTCTCCCAAATTCACTATCAACATTAGATTTCATTTTTTCTTGGCCTGATCCTCTAACCTCCTGTCCACGCAATTATTTTGTGCCCCTTAGCACAGCTCATGTCAACTTGCATTTGTTAATGTCCAGACAGTTGACTGCACTCTATTTTAGCTGACCGCATACCTTCATGTCAGCAAGTAATAGGATGCAAACATCTGACTTGTATTACTGAATTCATGTTCGCAGAGACAGTGTCTTTTTATTTTTTTAAAAACTGCTTAATCTCAAGAGTTACAAATGGATATGGAATTCCTGACTTACTGAAAAATTTACACACAATCTGAAGCAAACTCACTCCAAAACCTTCCAATAAACCTGTAATCCTGTAACTGACCGAGATACAGGTTCAATGCCAAAACAGGTCAAAAAAGCTGAATCAGAGGTCCTCAGTTTCCATTGTTATTAAAATTGTTAGAACATAGAACAGTACAGCACAGTACAGGCCCTTCGGCCCTCAATGTTGTGCCGCGCTTTGTCCGAAACTAAGATCATGCTATCCCACTCCCTATCATTCTGGTGTGCTCCATGTGCCTATCCAATAACCGCTTGAAAGTTCCTAAAGTGTCCGACTCCACTATCACAGCAAGCAGTCCATTCCACACCCCAACCACTCTCCGAGTAAAGAACCTACCTCGGACATCCCTCGTATATCTCCCACCATGAACCTTATAGTTATGCCCCCGAGTAACAGCTACATTCATCCGTGGAAATAGTCTCTGAACGTTCACTCTATCTATCCCCCTTATCTTATAAACCTCTATTAAGTCGCCTCTCATCCTCCTCCGCTCTAAAGAGAAAAGCTCTAGCTCCCTCAACCTTTCCTCATAAGACCTACCCTCCAAACCAGGCAGCATCCTGGTAAATCTCCTCTGCACTCTCTCCAATGCTTCCACATCCTTCTTATAGTGAGGTGACCAGAACGGCATACAATATTCCAAATGTGATCTCATCAAGGTCCTGTACAGTTGCAGCATATCCCCACGGCTCTTAAACTCAAACCCCCTGTTAATAAACGCTAACACACAATAGGCCTTCTTCACGGCTCTATCCACCTGAGTGGCAACCTTCAGAGATCTGTGGATATGAACCCCAAGATCTCTCTGTTCCTCCACATTCCTCAGAACCCTGCCGTTGACCCTGTAATCTGCATTCAAATTTGTCCTACCAAAATGAATCACCTCGCACTTATCAGGGTTAAACTCCATCTGCCATTTTTCGGCCCAGCTCTGCATCCTATCAATGTCTCTTTGCAGCCTACAACAGCCCTCCATCTCATCCACTACTCCATCAATCTTGGTGTCATCAGCAAATTTACTGACCCACGCTTCAGCCCCCTCCTCCAAGTCATTGATAAAAATCACAAATAGCAGACGACCCAGCACTGATCCCTGTGGTACCCCGCTGGTAACTAGTCTCCAGTCTGAAAATTTTCCATCCACCACCACCCTCTGTCTTCTATGAGATACCCAGTTACTTATCCAATCGGCCAAATTTCCCTCTATCCCACACCTCCTTACTTTCTTCATGAGCCTACCATGGGGAACCTTATCAAATGCCTGACTAAAATCCATGTATACAACAGCAACTGCTCAACCTTTATCTACACACTTAGTTACCTCCTCAAAGAATTCAATCAAATTTGTGAGGCAAGACTTACCCTTCACGAATCCGTGCTGACTATCACGGATTAAGCTGCATCTTTCCAAATGGTCATAAATCCTATCCCTCAGGACCTTTTCCATTAACTTACTGACCACCGAAGTAAGACTAACCGGCCTATAATTACCAGGGTCATTCCTATTTCCTTTCTTGAACAGAGGAACAACATTCGCCACTCTCCAGTCCTCTGGCACTATCGCCGTGGACAGTGAGGACCCAAAGATCAAAGCCAAAGGCTCTGCAATCTCATCTCTTGCCTCCTAAAGAATCCTAAGATATATCCCATCTGGCCCAGGGGACTTATCGACCCTCAGGTTTTTCAAAATTGCTAATACACCTTCCCTCAGAACATCTACCTCCTCCAGCCTATATCCCATTCTCATCCTCAAAACATGGTTCCTCTCCTTGGTGAACACTGAAGAAAAGCATTCATTCATCGCCTCTCTTATCTCTTCTGACTCCATGCACAAGTTCCCACTACTATCCTTGACCGGCCCTAACCTCACCCTGGTCATTCTTTTATTTCTCACATAAGAGTAAAAAGCCTTGGGGTTTTCCTTGATCTGACCCGCCAAGGACTTCTCATGCCCCCTCCTAGCTCTCCGAAGCCCTTTTTTTTTAGCTCATTCCTTGCTACCTTGTAACCCTCAAGCGACCCAACTGAACCTTGTTTTCTCATCCTTACATACACTTCCTTTTTCCTCTTGACAAGACATTTAACCTCTTTTGTGAACCATGGCTCCCTCACTCGGCCATTTCCTCCCTCCCTGACAGGGACATGCCTATCAAGGACACGCAGTATTTGTTCCTTGAACAAGCTCCACTTTTCATTTGTGCCTTTCCCTGACAGTTTCTGTTCCCATCTTATGCTTCCTAATTCTTGCCTAATTGCATCATAATTACCCTTCCCCCAATTATAAACCTTGCCCTGCCGTATGGCCCTATCCCTCTCCATTGCAATAACGAAAGACACCGAATTATGGTCACCATCTCCAAAGTGCTCTCCCACAACCAAATCTAACACTTGGCCCGGTTCATTACCCAGTACCAAGTCCAATGTGGCCCCACCTCTTGTCAGCCTATCCACATATTGTGTCAGGAAACCCTCCTGCACACACCGTACAAAAACTGCCCCATCCGAACAATTCGACCTATAAAAGGTTCCAATCAATGTTTGGAAAGTTAAAGTCACCCATGACAACTACCCTGTGACCTCCACACCTATCCATAATCTGCTTTGCAATTTCTTCCTCCACATCTCTTTTACTATTTGGGGGCCTATAGAAAACCCCCAACAAGGTGACCGCTCCTTTCCTATTTCTAACTTCAGCCCATATTACCTCAGTAGGCAGATCCCCCTCGAACTGCCTTCCAGCAGCCGTTAAACTATCCTGGATTAACAATGCTACTCCTCCACCTCTTTTACCACCTTCCCTACTCTTACTGAAACATCTATACCCCGGAACTTCCAGCAAACATTCCTGTCCCTGTTCTAACCATGTCTCCGTAGTCCCAAGTACCAATCCACGCTCCAAGTTCACCTACCTTATTCCGGATGCTCCTTGCATTGAAGTAGACACACTTCAACCCACCTTCCTGTCTGCCGGTACACTCCTGCGACCTTGATACCCTCCTCAATACCTCACTACACTGGCTTCTGAACTACAGCTCGTTTTCCCAACCCCCTGACAAATTAGTTTAAACCCCCCCCGAAGAGCCGTAGCAAATTTCCCTCCCAGGATATTGGTGCCCCTCTGGTTCAGCTGCAAACCGTCCTGTTTGTACAGGTCCCACGTCCCCCAGAACGTGCTCCAATTATCCATGAAACTGAAACTCTCCCTCCTACACCTTCCCTGTTCTCTCGATGTTTGGCATTTTGTGTATATGTCTGTTGGTAAATTCTTCACTTAGTTGTACAAATTTTTAAAAATATTATAGCTCATTTATAGCTGGTCAATAAATGGCATGATGGCCAGTTAACTTGAATTAGACTTTTGTGGGACAGCACCCTGACAAACCAATCCACCTCATCAAGAACATGACCACACAAAGACTAAACTAGGACCTATGAACTTACAGCCAACCAACTCCTGGGCTGAAAAATAGTTCAGTATTTGGTCTGTAGTAATACAAGTTATTGCTTCCAATTTCAGAGAAATGGGCATTAAAAAAGGAAATTATTTGCTCTTTCAGAGTGAAAAGCAGCAGGCAAATGATACATTGAAGCATGATTGCACAAATTATTTTATTTTTCTATACTATTGCTACACTTGGCAAAGATTGGTCATAGCTGGGAAGCAAAACTTTTGTCTTCAACATTTGCTTTGCAGTTTACTAAAATCTGAAGATTTAAAACATAACCACTCCATCAGCTGTTTTACTGAAACAGTGTAGTGTGTGCCTTGTACTGGTATTGGAAAAGTATAACAGACTAAACGGATGGTGCCATGAAATAGTCTTGTCAAATCTTAATAAATAATGCAACAAATCAATTTCATTATGATATTAATTGCAACACTTATTGATCTGTGATAAAAAATGGAGATGATTGTATTATTTTTCCAATTTATCTATACTTCGGCAGTTGCTCCAGATTGATAGATTAAAATGAATACAAATAAAAGTTTTACTCAGTCCTCAAGTATAAATGCAATGCATATGAATTAAGTTATTCTCTCTGATTAAAACTGGATTTTACTATCAAATTGACTGATCTTAGAAAGTACAATTTTCTAGTACTTTGAATTTAAAGAAAATTAGAACATAGAACAGTACAGCACATTTAATTATCAAGTGCATAATATTAGTATGACTAAATTAATTCCCATGAAACTCAACACAATAGTAACCTCTCCCTAGCCTAAACCCTACATACCCATTCTCAGCTTCACATTTTAAAGCAGCCAGGTGAGAATTTAGTTCCCCCACCCACCACCCCACATTGTGACTCTCAGATGTTGCAAAAGCTGAAAATGAGCAACATCTTGTGCCCAAACATATCAACTGCCCAGTCTGAATAAAAGGGGCACAAAACTAATCCTACCATCTAGGAACTGTTGCCTTCCAAAGCTACCTACAAAGACATGCAAACTAAAGATAAAATACTAGAGGTCCTGCACCATAATATTTCAGAGATGAATTGCAAAATTCAGACCGTATGAAGACTTCACCTACATTTATGATAAATTTCATGGAAATGACATTCACAATCCACGACAAGCAAACTTGTTTTAAGCAGCTTCTCATACATTTTACAAACTATATTTTTCCCCATTGTAAATCAAATCATGTAAGGTGTAATTGTAAAATACATGATTGCTTCAGAAAAATAGCACATGTATTTCTGAATATGCAGTAATTCCAGGCAACATCCCCATATATAGCAAATTACGAGCTGTTGATATCTGCACATTTTCTTTCAAAACAAAAAAAAGCAAATTAATTGGTGCAACATTCAGTATATACTTGGAAAGATAAAGCACATGAGTGTAAGACTCATTGGGAACTAGATTGAAATATCTCTGAATTCCCAGTAGTTCAAAACTGTTTCAACATGCTTTATTAAGCTCCTCGCTTTCAAAAGATTTTGTAGTTCATTAGGTATTTTTTAACACTCTTCCTATTGAGACAAATTTACTGATAAAACAACATTAGACTCTTTTTTTAAAGGGATTGTATTTATTGGGACCTCACCAATTTTAATATTGCGTCATAAATACCAAGGATTGGAAATTATTTTCAGGAGTTAGGAATCAGACAGTTTTTGCTTCCTCTGCAAATCAAGCAAATACAAATCAACTGAACTCCACACCAGTAGAATTGTGTAACCATGGACAAACCTCCAATTACAATAAAAGACTACGGTTTTAATGAAATACAAACCTCCCATGAGGCCTGCAAGTTATTTGTTAAGAATGGCTGTTACCAGCAAAGCTATAGCCAGCCACGAATGGGTATATTTTTGAAACATTAACTAGGCCATGCAACATTTATGATCTCATGTTCAGAATGTTTACAAGTAATCATGAATCATAAAAATATTTAGACACTGGTATGCAATCTTATTTGAAAGATAAGCTGGATGAGTATTTTAATACACACCATTAAAACACTTGGGTTGTTTCCTTTTCTTCTTCCTTTCCCTTTTCTTTCTCTTCCAAATACAAGTTAATTAAATGATTATTGTACTATAAGCTATTTTTTGTACTGTTATGATTGTTAAAACTGAACAAACAGAAATAACAAAACACTCGGTCATCCTCATTTTATTATAACAACCCTGATAAAATAACACCACAACATTTGTTACAAGGTCGTTTGCTGGAGAGTTCCAGTTTCATGGCCTGCACATTCAGGGCTGAAGCTGCGGAGCTCATGATAAGCTCACAATGCATTCGAAGATGACACACTTCAATTCCTGTGGTGGCCCAATAGATTCCGAGAACTCCTAGTGTCCAACCATGGTGGGCCCAGTACCCTGTAATGCCCCTCCAGCCCAGCTACCATGAATGAGTGCAAGGAGGTTGGCTGTGGTCCAGTGGATTTATCAGACGGAAGACAGTTTTCATTCACGCTGTTGTTCCTCAGCCAGGCTGAGATGCAGGCAACAGGCACTGCTATTGTCCTCCACAGCTCATAGAACCTTTTCAACTGTTGTTGATCCACAGGAGATTCAACATTCCATTTCCAAGTCATGGCCAGAATGGGGTTGGCGGATGGGATGACTGTTTGCAATTTTCCACAATGCCATTGGTGAAGCAATACAGTATACGGGGGTGTCAGCCCTTTCCAGAGAGCCATCCCTAGCGTCCATCAGCACCGCCATGAGCTCCTTCAGCTGCTCCAGCACCAATACCATCTTCTGCCACAGAGGATCAGTAACAGCCAATGGAGATCAGTCACTAGAAACTAGGGGCGGCGAATCTCCCAAAAGTGCTGAATTGGTGGGAAAACTGTTCTAGGTCATGACTGTTTTTTCAGTGCAGCTTCAGACCTGAATTTCCTCACTCTGTGCAATGCAGAGGTCACAATTCCGAATATCATTAAAAACCGGGAAGGGGGACGGGGGAGGGGCCCTCCCATCAGCCCAGACCGATCCCAATGCAGAGTGGCAGCGGGACCCCCCAACCCCACCAATCGCCCTAGGCCCCGCCCACAATAGATCCCACCCCCTTGGCACTGTCTGTGTCTGGGGGCAGTGCCAAGGTGCCCCCTGGGCATGGACTGCACTGCCAGGATGCCCATGTCCAGGGAGCACCACCTTCCAAACCTCTGAGAAGCCCCGATTGCCCCCCTTCACTCTGGCGGGGTCTCCCGCTAGTTCCCTAAACGTGGGGAGCTATTCTAAACCCTGCCGGAATGAAGTACTCCTGGCGGGTGGGAGATGCTATCGGACCTGCAAGTTTTGTGCCGGGCCCGATAATCACATTTAAAATATATTTATAATATATGTAAAACATATTCAAATGACTTACCTCACTTCCGCCGGACTTCTGCACGTTCCCAGCGGCGCCATTTTCTTCCGGTTGGGAAATGTGTGCGGGTCGCAAAAGCTCGCAGGGAACCCGCGAAATGGCCGACACGTGCATCTCCCGACCTGAACCGCCAGAGAAGTTGCGGTTCGCAATGGGAGAATCAGGCCCCAGGCTTCTGAACAAACAAACTCCACGCCATCACATGGGAGTGTTACGTTTCATTTAGCTCTTATATTTAAAATTTCTTTTAAAAGTTACTTTATTCAATGCACAGAGTTTCAGCTTATGATTTTTCTGACAGAAAATGTCCAAAATAATCTAACTTGAGTTTTATACACCAAATTATGGGAAAATCTGCTTTGCTTAAACACACCCCTTTAAGACTGCAACTAGGATGCTGGTTGGATGGAATTCTCCCAAAAAATTTTGAAGTGTCATAACGACGCGAATAATGGAGTGATCCATGCTGGCGCCTCAGGCTCGCACCACACTGCAATCCTCCCACACTCAGCCACTTTTTGGAGTGATAGGTGCCTCATGGGTCCCTCTGCCCGAACTCCGACATAGACCCCCAACGAGACCGCCTTCATGATCCATTCCGCATGACCTCACCTCGGCATGGCCCCCTCTCAGGCCCCACCCCTCAGCACTGCCCTGGGCACACTGGCGGTGCCCAACTGGCATCGCCAGACTGTCCAGTGGCCACTGCCAAGCACCATCCATTTGCCAGGTGGGCACCAGTGTGCCAGGTGACCTCTGCCAGCTGGGCACTGATTTGATTTATTATTGTCACATGTATTAGCGTACAGTGAAAAGTATTGTTTTTTTGCGTGCTGTACAGACAAAGCATACCATTGATAGAGAAGGAAATGAGAGAGCGCAAAATGTAGTCACTGCCAGCCATGCTCTGACCAACCGGGCGCTTGAATGTCCTCTAAGCCCTCTGGTGTGACCATTGCACCAGGTCTCCACGAGCAATGATTCTCGCAGTTATTGTGTCATGCCTGAAGGCAGTTAAAATTTGAACAAGGTGGGATTCAAACAGCTATGCATATTTAAATGCTACTTTAAATATGTAAATCGGCATCGTGCCTTTTCTGGGCACGATCTGGTTCGTGCCATGAGAAAGGGCCTGGGAGAAGCGCAAACTGTTTGGCGCTCGGTGCGAAATGGATTTTTAAGCCCACATGCTATTTTCCTGGACTGGCGCAATCTACTAACCCTCCCCCCCCCAATTTTGCGAGGAATCCTTGTAAATTCGCATACCTGAAATTCACTATATGCAAAACATTAAAAGCAACAATTTCTTACAGGAATATTTTCACATCAAATATTTTTCTTTACACATAACATTCTTGAAATTGATTTGATTTTAAGTGCACAAGATTTTGATGTATTATGTGGCTCTTGAGCATTAAACAATAGTCAGAAGACTGGAGATACCAAACTCTACAGGAGGATTTTCATATCAAGCAAAAACTGGAGTGAGTGCCACAAGGAGGAGAAAATGAAGCAGACGGGCAGGGAACAAAATGGGGCCTCGACCTATTTCAAAATAACTCACTCACCTAATGAAGGAGCAGCGCTCCGAAAGCTCATGCTACCAAATAAACCTGTTGGGCTTTAACCTGGTGTTGTGAGACTTCTTACTGTTTCAAAACAATGCAGAAAGTCAAGTGTTGAACTGGCTAAAATACTTTCGGTATTGAAGGACAGTGACGTGCATAAGGTCTTACCAAGTAATCTTTTGCATTCAGAAGTAGATTGATATTAAACATTTTTGAATAAAAGGTTTCAATGTAATTAAATTGCATTAATATGTTATCCTGGGGAAAATGTTTGGTGCTGGTGCGCGGATTGATGAAGTCAACGAAGATTGACATTTCAGTTTTCAGATATCGCAGAGAAAGAAAGTGATCCAATATGAAAGCCATCAACACTGGACAAATCCTAGATGTGAGGTTTTGACATGACAAAAAGCAAGCAGAAAGAAACAAACAGAGATCAATGAGCACAATTACAACATACAGGAAGGAGACTGAGATTCCGAAGGCAGAGAATCAAAGTTCCGAGATGAGGCTTCTGCCAAAGCAGGAAAGCACATTATCAGCACATTATAATGAGCCCAAGAGTAGGTAATGGGCTCAAATTGTATCATACATTCCACATTGTTAGGAAAACTACTGAGTCCACCTGTTTTTATAGACTTCATGACCACACTGGCATTTACTGATAAACAACAGAATCAAGAAATGCTGCAACACAGCTTTTGACATAGTCACTGCTCCAGTTAAAGAGAATACGTGATCCTGAGCATTTGAGCTATTTTCAAAACAACATGAATCTATATTAATTTAATAGACAACAAATTAGTATGGAATCACAGCAATACACTGATGAACCAGAATGTTAAGATAATTAGTGAAAGAGCTATATTTGGTTTCATTCTTATTGATATCTAGCCATCTTCCCTTCAATGTTAAAACTGTTAATGAATTTAGAAAATACATTGAGATAATACAATAACATTTGTTTATTGCTTAGCAATTTAATTCTGAATTAAAAATATTGGCCAAATTTAACATTACCAAAGCTTTTTAAAAAAATACTGATTTTCACAATCTTAAGACACTTGTTGAACTCATGACAATCACCGGCATGTACAGAAAGATAGAGAAGTATTAAAATAATTTGAGAATTACAATGTTGAAGGAACAATAACGATATCAACGTACCTGCAGAAGCACTGTGGTATTTCTCCAACACCGTACAAGGGAAAAAGGAATGGTGTGTTGCCATATCGTCCAAGGCTCTGTAGGAAGTGCTGGGTTGCTTTGAGGCCCTCTGTGGTGGGAGCAGTTTCAGAGACCATAGCGATGGAATGTAAAATAAAGTGCTGCAGATTTGCAGTTAACTTCTTTGTCTTCAAGTAGTCTGAAAATCCACCATCCTTAAAGTCTGTGGATTAATAACAGCAAATACAAACGTTGTATTGGGTTTCACTTAACTAATGTTCAGATTTGATATCACAACTTAAGAGCAATGCGAAACAAGTTTCGACAACTGGTTCTCAAAGATCTGAAGCAAAAAGTAAGCAGAAATAGAAGAGGTGCTCACGAAAGTCCCTCCCTCCATAAAATGCTTGGCTGTAAACTTGTCACATCTGCTTATCAATTTATATAGGAAGTAATTCTGAATTGAGAAAATGGTCCAAAAATTGTCCAAATTTACCATTACCGAAGACATTTTGTTTCATTTCAAAATAAATGCTGACAGCTTAGAGGGAATTGCGTGTATATGGAGAAGGAAATGGGAAAGCAGAGAGCAAAATGAAATAGAAAGCAATCACAATTAAATTGCCCAAATGTTTTATTTCAAATCAGTTATTTTTGGAACTTAGTTTTAATAATTTAAATAGTTTACTTCTATAATAATGATTTCTTCAGAACTTTAGTACGAAGCAGGCACATAAGCAACATTTCAGAAGCATCTGGATGGGTACATGAATAGGGAGGGAATAAAGGGATATGGACTGAGTAAGGGCAGAAGGTTTTTTTTAAAAACTTAAAGGGCGGCACGGTAGCACAGTGGTTAGCACTGCTGCTTCACAGCTCCAGGGTCCCGGGTTCGATTCCCGGCTCGGGTCACTGTCTGTGTGGAGTTTGCACATTCTCCTCGTGTCTGCATGGGTTTCCTCCGGGTGCTCCGGTTTCCTCCCACAGTCCAAAGATGTGCGGGTTAGGTTGATTGGCCAGGTTAAAAATTGCCCCTTAGAGTCCTGAGATGCGTAGGTTAGCGGGATTAGCGGGTAAATATGTGGGGGTAGGGCCTGGGTGGGATTGTAGTCGGTGCAGACTCGATGGGCCGAATGGCCTCCTTCTGCACTGTAGGGTTTCTATGATTCTATGATTCTATTTAGTTAGGGCATCTTGACCAGCATGGCTTGGAGGGCCAATGGGCCTGCTCCTGTGCTGTACTTTTCTTTGTTCTTTGACTCAAAAAATTACTGAGTGGGCCTTCCAGGGGAGCAGGCCAGCTCAAATGCACAATCATTTCATTGGAGATGCCAGCAACCCGAGCATTAACTGAGTAAAACCAGTGATCACGAATGCAGGACTGCAGCATGAAAAATTAAGAATTGCAATAATATTAAACTGGGGTATCATACGGTCTTATTTGAATACTCATGAAAAATCTTTCAGGAAAGAGACATATATGCACATTGTAAATTCGGAAAGTTTTAAGATGAAACAGATTAACAAAATAACATTAGCATAAATACCTGGACAGTGAAGATAACATCAACATGAAAGAGTGTGTAATTCAACATGCTATAATTACTGACATTCTTTAAGAAGGTATGGATCAGTATACAAAATAACAGGTGATATAATGTCAAAACATGAAAATGTCTGAAGTAAACACATCTCCTCCTAAAGTACAATGGCAGAAGCTTCAAAATACAGGGTGGCCTTGGTCATGCAAGTACCTATGTATTCATCTGGGTGTTGTTCAAAATCCAAACAGAAAGTAAGAAACTTCATTAACATTCGTTTCTCCACCATAGTGAGCTGTTTGCTGGCAAAGACATCTGCTCGCGAACACGGTACCTAGCAGTGAGAGGGAAAAGTAAATTAAGAAATGAACGTCCGCTTAGAAGGAACACAAGCCATTGGTTGCAGAGTATGCCAGCTATGCTGAAATTAAACAAGGAGAAACCAAGCAGCAGTTACTGATGGAAGGCACAGTAAACCATCCATATGTGTAAAGATTACTTTTCAGCTCCCCAAGGCATCCTAAAATTAATGCATATGAACTGACCCAGTAAATAGGTTTCATAATAATGGGTTGAAAAATTAACACGTATTTCCAAATAAATAATAAAAAGATGTTTTTGCCCATTTATCTCTTGCCTTTGGTACACGCACAGTACAGAATAACAATAAACTAGTTTAACTTCAGGCAACACATAATTATCTGTCTCAATCCTAAAATAAACATCTACATCTTATTCAAAATACAAACTTGGCATGCTAACTACAGTACCACTGTAGATTGGCGTGACTAGCATAATGTACAGTTTATTTGTTCAATCATTTTTAAAATGAACTACAAGGAAATTATTAATGTTGCTAATTTATTATAATTTTATGGACTGTTCTAGAAATTTAATTCTAAAAAGCAAAGTGCAGAAGTGAGTAATTCTTTACGGTTTGGATTTTTAGAATTGACCATGAGTTCAGAGTGCATTTCATAGATCAGCATGTTCTAACATCAACCAGGGAGCAGACTATTTTAGATCTGGTAAAGTGCAATGAAACAGGATGAATGGCCTCAAAATAAAGGAGCCTCCAGGCAACAGTGATCATAATATAATAAAATTTTATATTTAATTCGGGAGTGAGAAGTCTAGTTTAAGACTTATATCCCAAACTTAGATATTAAATTACAAGGGTATGAAGACAGAGTTGGCTAAAATGAACTGAAATAGGTTAAAAGGTAGGACAGTAAAAGGAGCGGTAGCAGACATTTGATGAAATATTTCATAACTGTCAAAGGCATATTCCATATAGAAAGAAGATACTGGGAAAAATATTAGACCTAAAGACTAACAAGTCTCCAGGACCTGATGACCTGCGTCTTAGGTCCTTTAAAGGAGTTATTGCAGAGATTGTAAATGTATTGGTTGCGATCTGCCAAAATTCCCTTGATTCTGGAAAGCTTCCAGTGGATTCAAAAATCACAAATGTAACACCTCTCTTCAAGAATGGAAGGAAGTAGAATGCAGAAAACTATAGGCCAGTTAGCCATTCAGAGGGAAATTGCTATAATCTATTAAGGGAGTTGCAGCAAGACACTTAGAAAATCATAATGGGATTATGAAGAGACAACATGGTTTTGTGAAAGGAAAATTGTGTTTTACTAATTTATTAGAGTTCTGAGGAAGTAACAAGCAAGGTGGATAAAGGGATATTTGTACATGTGGTTTATTTGGATTTCCCAATGGTGCCATTAGAGGCTGTTTCACAAAGTAAAGGCTCATGGTGTAGCCGGTAACATATTAGCATAGATCAAGGATTGGCTCGCTAGCAGAAAGCAGAATCAGGATAAATGGGTAATTTTCAAACTAGTGGAGTCCTATCAGTGCTGGGGCCTCAACTATTTATAATCTATATCAATAACTTCAATTTTGTTCCTTCACCCATGGTTGCTAAATTTGCCTAACAACACAAAGATAGGTCAGCGAGTCAAAAGTTAATACTTTATATAAATCCCTTTGTCGGCGAAGTTAATGGCCAAAAATTTGAACCTGTCCACTTTGACAAGAAGAATGGAAAAGCAGTACCATATTCCATATAGAAAGGTGATACTGGGAAAAATATTAGACCTAAAGACTGACAAGTCTCCTGGACCTCCTTCTATACTGAGGGGATTCTATAGGATGGCATGTTCATTTATTAGTGTCACAATTAGGCTTACATTAACACAGCAATGAAGTCACTGTGACAATCTCCTAGCCGCCACATTCTGGCACCTGTTCGGGTAGACTGAGGAAGAATTTAGCATGGCCAATACACCTAATCAGCACACCTTTCGGATTGTGGGAGGAAACCGGAGCACCCGGAGGAAACCCACATAGACACGGGGAGAACGTGCAGACTCCACACAGTGACCCTAGCTGGGAATCGAACCTGGGTCCCTGGCTCTGAGAGAGAGCAGTGCTAACCACTGTCATCGTGCTGCCCTATGGAGCATTTTCTACAGTTTTTGCCTCCGTAAGTAAGAGGCTGTTCAGAGGAGGGTGACTTAACCAATTCCTGGGATGAAGGGATTATCTTATAAGGAAAGATTGAGCATTCTGAGACTATACCTATTGGAGTTTAGAAGAATGAGAGATAATCTTACTGAAACATACAAGATCCTGAGGGGACTTAGCAGGGTTGATGCTGAGAGGATGTTTCTCCTTGTGGGGGAGTCTAGATCAAAGGAACACTTTAAAAATTGGGAGTCTCACAATTAACACTGAGATGAGGAAAAAGTTTTCTTTCAGAGGGTCATCAATCTGTGAAATTCTCTTCCCCAGAGAGCAGTGGAGGCTGGGTCACTGACTTTATTCAAGGCTGAGTTGGATACATTTTTGATTGATTTGGGGATTGGGTGGGGTGGAGTCAAGGGTTTTGATGGGCAACCAGGACAGTGAGGTTCAGGCAACAATAAAATAAGCCATGATCTTACTGAATGATGGAACAGGCTCGAGGGGCTGAATACCCTACTACTGCTCTGAATTATTGAGTTCTTGTGCAAATTTTATCATTTCTTTCCCATCAGCATATTTTTATAACATTCAATGATGCTAACTCTAGGAATGATCAGGTCTCAACAACAAAATGGCCTTATCCCAATGTTCTACTTCAAGAAATATTCATATGGTGCATAATTTATAACTGGTGCTTGGTTCATCACATAAGCTAGGATTGACAAAATGAAAACATCTCTATGTAAAATAAATATTTCTATAACAAAGAAAAAGCTAATTTACATGCCAGGAACATAGCCAGAAAGTGAAAAGGTGCTGGGAAAAAAAACTGCACCTCACTTTCCGTTTTGGTTGCAGTGACTGGAAGTCTGTAATGTGGTCCCGATCAACTGTCTGAGACAGTACACTTGCCTCAATCAGCAGAATAAAAGAACACAACCATTTTCCTCATTTGTCTCCAGTGTTAGATGGTCTGGTTTGTACTCTCGATATGAAAGAGCTTGCTTTAAGACAAACTATCTTGCCCAATTATGGATGAGAGCATTGTACAGAATAAGGGACAAAAATCAAGAGCGCACAGCTCTCATTTCCACGATATGGAATCTTGAGTATTTAATAGTAAGGGGATTGAGACCGTGTGCGATCACTTTTTTTGAAAAACCATACTTGGATTGAAACGAAGTATTACACATGGATTTAGTATATTTCAGTGACAACAGTTTTCCTACTTTTGTCATATTGACCCTTCTTTTAGTCAAAATGTAACATTTCCTGTGGAAAACAACGCTGTGAAGGTTTATCAAACTTATCATTTTGTTAATGACAATAGTAATCCATAGAGAACCATCAAAAATATTTTCCACAGAGGCGATCCAGCAGTTTTCCATCGTCAATCCATAAGTTTTCCCACAGACAACCCAGAAGCTAATAATTCCTCCAATGTTTTAGAGAATTGTGAAATTAGGCCCAGATTGCAGTCAACTATGAAAAATAAACAAAGTCCTTTTCAAATTTATAATTTTAGGCTTGGATTTACTTCCATTAAACATGTGTGCAAAATTGTGTTTCTGTTTTCATGCTATACTTTTGAGAAGTTTTTTCATAATTTGCAGCTAACATGTTTGCAGCATAGTCCACAAGTGGGTGATATAGAGGCAGTTATGGCTACAATTAAAGGTATCCTAGATTGGATTTAAAATGGATAGAAAATGCAATGGCGTCAAGCATTTGACTGTATTTTATTGTCCAAGGTCTATTAATCCCATAAAGCAAATAAAAAATGATAGAATACCTGTTCAACTTTTCCTCCTTGAAAAGTAAGTATCCTGGTGATGTTTTTGAATTCTGCATACCGACTGACATTGGATTTGATAAGAAGATCAACCAAGGAGCCACGGGAATACAGGAACTGCAAGAACACAAATATCCCAGTTATATTTAGCAAGACTTGAAACTCAATTTTTAGATCACTGTAATGGGTCTCAGATACATCACCAAATTTTAGGGTGTTTTTGAAGAATGTAAAATTATAACAAACATTTGAATAGAGGCCCCTCGAGCCTGTTTCACCATTTGATAAGATCATGGCTGATTCAGTCGTGGCCTCAAGTCAATTTTCCTGTCTACCCATTATACCCTTAGGTTTCCTTTTCAATCAAGAATCCATCCAAATCAGCCTTTACACTCAACAACCCTACCTCCACTACTCTCTGGTGAAGAGAATTCGACAGACTAATGATCTTCTGAGAGAAAACAAATCTCCTAATCCCCATCTTAAATGGGAGACTTCTTATTTTTAAACTGTGCCCCCTGATTCTAGTCTCTCCCACAAGTGGAAAACATCCTCCAGCATCCACCCAGACAAGTCCCCAAACCACATTAACCCAGTTGAAAATCACATTTAAAAGGTTAGAGCATTGTAACATTAAAATAATGCATGTAGGCATGAATTTGCTGAGCTCTCAATACAAAATAGGTCTTTTTGGTATTAAGATTCATAATAGACAGTTGAAAAATCTTCAAATAGCCCTTTGACCCCATTTTTACAATATTATGAATAGTTTCATTAGAAATCTCAAAGCAAAGAAAAAATGCTTTTGCAGGTTAGTTGTTAGTATCATTTTTTCCGCCGGCATGTTGAACACAGAAGGCTCAAAATAGTCAAAAAGAGGACATTTGTGGAAAATAAAGCAAACCACACATAAGAACTCTGTACCTACAAGCAAAACAAAATCCTATTTTTAATTTTATAAATTCAGATTTTATCGATTTGAATGCTTTCAACAATTAGTGAGCAAAGAGACAGTTGTTACCTTTGAAGTCATGTCAATGTTAAATTTCCTGCCATCCTTTACAATCTGAGAGTATGTAATTTTTTTTGCTTCTTTCTTCACTTCTTGAGCAGAAATATCAGTAGCTTGGTCTATATTGCCAGCTTCCAACCCAGTTGAAGTTATATTGTCAGCGATGTCCTTTATGGCCAGACTTATTTCAGTGGTTGTGGATGGAGGGACATTGCCGGAACAAAGTTTGTCCTCTGTTTGAACTTTTTCAGAAGAAATTTCCTCCTTTGTTGAGAGTGGGGAATCCTGATCCTTGAGATTTTCTTGAGGAGATTCTGCTTCATCAATGCTTGTCACTGTACACATTTGATTTTTCTCATCTTGATTGCTCAATGCTGCATTGCCAATAGCAGCGTTAGAATCCACATTAGTTTGTTTATTTTCAAGTGCTCCTATCTCAACATCATCCTCTGTAACTGTCCTGTTAATCACAAAAATCATTGCAAATCAGAAATACCATAAAATGCAATTTTAATCACCTTCCATTCCAATAACTAAGATGGCAGGACACAATCAAATCAGTAAAAGGCAAATTCGAATAGATATCTCAGGAAAAACTTCTCAACTAAGTGAGCAGCACATGGAATTGACTCCTGATGTTTAGCAGTGGTAAAGTTCTAGAATCGTTTAAGAAATAATTTGATATTTCAATGCAGGGGTGAAGCGCAAAGATGTGTTGTGAAATCATCTGTATCACAATGTAGCATGCTTATTCATAGTTCTGCTGACACTTTTAATGAGGATTGTGCGATTTAACTAGCTAGTACTCTACTGAAAAAAAAACAAATAAACTTGAAGTCAAATAATATTAACAAGTCAAAAGCTTTTAGTGATATTATACTTCAATTTAATTGAATATCTCGTGACAGAACATAAAGCCAAAGCGGAGGTAGCTAAACATTAAAAACTCCCCAACAACTTTTGAGGTTTTAGTTTAACAACTGTTGAAACCGGAATGCTGTCATGGATTTCAGTAGGAGCAGCACTCAGCACGCTCTCTAACCAAATAAGAGATTCTTGCTGCAAACGTACAGGAACAGGAAGTTCATTTTGGAGATAGTGTGGAAATGAGAATTGTGCGTGTGTGTCTGACAATTACAGAAACAGAGTGAGCTCCTTCATGTTTACAGCTGTGATTTCATAAGTGTGAACATTCATATCAGTGTTATGAAAATTATGAGGCAAGATAATCAGTTGAGCTCAGTGTAGATCAAAATGCTTCACATAAACATCTACACAATTTAATTGCACTTTAAGATGATGCAATGCACCTAATTACAAAATGCGCCTTTGCTATTGTCATTTTCTAACTAAATGTGACAATCTATGTTCTTGGAGTGGAGGCTGAATTTTAACGTCAACCCTGTGATTCTTCTTATTTTTCTTAGAAATAAAGAGAATTACATTTTGAAAAACACACCTTGCATAGCAGAAGGTTTCCAAATTTTCAATGGATTTATCCACCTGATCAAGTTGAATGGCATCTTCCCCTTCTAATATCTTGTCTTTCCAGTTAACTTCTGCATTACCTGAGGTCTGTCCCTGATATGGGGTTAAAATCAAATGAATCAAAAGTCAGAATAGGCAGAAAAGCAACTACAGTAGCCAGGGTACTTCTAATGCATAGCAATAAAGTCATCTCGTTTTAAATGCCTACATTTGGAGGCTTTCACTACCATCTGATGTGGTTCACTGGTAATATATTCATTAACTAATTTTTTTTATTGATTAAAAGTTAAGCTTTTCCAATCAAAAACCAATCTAAATCACTCCATAACATTCAATTGTACATTATTTCCATGCCATAATTTAAAAACGAGGAATGAAAATTTACTGATTAGCAGTACATTTTCACACTAATTTTTAATTAGACAAAGCCAAGGTTTTAAGTTTCTTTTTTAAAGAGATGCAACAAGCCAACCTTTCCACAGAAAATGTTAGCATTTTTCCTCCATATATTCGCATGAATTCTCACTGGAAAATATCAAGGGCATGCAGAAAGCACATCCAACATTTTAATGAAAGGAAATTTGTGTTTTAATACAAATAACAAAAAGGTCAGAGGATATATATACACACGTTTAGTCATGAACAAAAGGAAGCATTATTGCTAAAAATATCAGCAATTTTTTTTGTTTTGGGCACATTGCCATTATTGTTGTGCAAATGCATCATCATCTGGAGGTCATTCCTTCAAACCGTCAGTACCAGAAACTAAAATTAACCCCACTTGTCTATTTGTTAAGCAAGGGACCCAATGATTTCCAAGATGATTGTTATTACTCTTAATATAAACAAATTTTAAGAACTTTAAATGGATTTTTCATGTAGTCAGATTTGCTCATAGAAACATAGAAAAACTACAGCACAATACAGGCCCTTCAGCCCACAAAGTTGTGCCGAACATGTCCCTACCTTAGCGATTACTAGGCTTACCTATAACCCTCTATCTTACTAAGTTCCATGTACTTATCCATAAGTCTCTTAAAAGAGCCTATCGAATCCGCCTCCACCACCGTTGCTGGCAGCCCATTCCACGCACCCACCACCCTCTGAGGGAAAAACTTACCCCTGACATCTCCTCTTTACCTACTCCCCAGCACCTTAAACCTGTGTCCTCTTGTGGCAACCATTTCAGCCCTAGGAAAAAGCCTCTGACTGTCCACTCAATCAATACCTCTCAACATCTTATACACCTCTATCAGGTCACCCCTCATCCTTCATCTCTTCAAGGAGAAAAGGCCAGGCTCACTCAACCTATCCTCATAAGGCATGCCCCCAACCCAGGCAACATCCTTGTAAATCTCCTCTGCACCCTTTCTATGGCTTCCACATCCTTCCTGTAATGAGGCGACCAGAACTGAGCACAGTACTCCAAGTGGGGTCTGACCAGGGTCCTATATAGCTGCAACATCATCTTGGAATAACTTTTCACTTGTTAATTTCTGCTTCACAAGACTCAAAGAGCCATTTTCAGAGTACTGAATAACACTAACGGAGTTCAAAAATGAGCATTGACATGGCACCTGCAATGCAGCATAACATCTGAGAGTGCATCACCGGAATGCAAGCAGAGCAGAAAAAATTGACTGCCAAAAGAGCCATTTGGATAGGTTACAAAATCTAGCATACATGTCACACCGGCATATGTGTCAAGTTTTTACTTATAAGCTCATTATATCGCAAGTGCACAGGGGACTATAATGCATTCTTTTCACATCCCCAGTCAGAAATACAACAGTTTCATAGCCTGAGTGTTGCATAACTGATGTGTGATGAGGCATTACATGGCAAGCCACTTATCAGATTAAAATTCTATTTTCTGCACCAACAGAAAGTCACAGAAATGGCAGAATGCAGGCGTTTGCGCAAGTCTGACCACTGTCAGCATGGTGCATTTTTGTAAAAAGACAGTAAGGAAGAAAAAGCATAATAATGGATCTGGTAGTTACCCTGCAGCTAAAGTACAATCAGTTCAAGTTTTTAAACCCACTTTTGCAAATCACTGTTCCCATCTTCTCCCCACTTGGGCAAAACATGAAAGAATTGGCTAACAGATTAATGTTGTATGAGCCAGCACAGGCATTTGCAGGATAGATAAGAAACCAAATACAAAGTGAAATTCTAATCTGTCCCAAAACTACTTACTTCAATATGAACAAGTCCCATTTCTCGTGACCATCCTTACAAGTTCTGTGCAAGACTACCAATTCAGTATCGGTGTACACTAGACAACTGACACTTCAGTATTGTAAACACAGATGTGGTTGGAATGGGGTCAACATTGGCCAAAATTAATTTTGCATGGAGGATACCTCAAAGAAAAAGAACCAGAAGCATAACTGAAGAGATATGTTTTTAATAGAGACTGTCGACGAAAGTGAGAAGTGGTAAGGTTTTAGGAGAGTTTCAAATGGTAGTGGTATCAGTGACTGAAGGATCAGTTAAGCAGCTTGCTAGTAGCAACAGTGCTCTAGAACAGTATTTAATTCAATCAATCACCCTTTACCACTGTTTTGAAAGACTTAAAATGATCAGTAGACAAAGCAGGGCACAAGCAGCAAGCCTAAACTGGAGCAGCAAATGCTTGCTGAAATATACGGATTAAAACCACCACTGAAGTAGAGTTGGATAAGATAACACAGGATCAAAAAACAAAGAACTTTAAATCAATAGCTGTCTGAGGGACAAGAAATATATGAAATCTGGAAATGGTGGAAATGATGAACAATCTAGTTTTTACTTTGATTTATTGTCACGTGCATTAGTACACAGTGAAAAGTATTGTTTATTGCACACTATACAGAGAGAGCATAGCATTTATTGAGATGGAAAGGCGAGAGTGCAGAATGTAGTGTTAGTCATATCTAGAGTATAGCGAAAGATCAACATAATGCAAGGTGGGTCCATTTAAGAGTCTGATGGCAGCAAAGAAGAAGTTATCTTGAGTTGGTTGGTACATGTTTTCAGACTTTTGTATCTTTTTCCTGACGGAAGGTGGAAGAGAGAATGCCCGGGGTGTGTGGGGTCCTTCATTATGCTGGCTGCTTTTCCAAGGTAGCGGGAAGTGTAGAGAGTGTCAATGGGTGGGAAGCTGGTTTGAGTGATGGACTGGGCTTCGTTCACGACCCTTTGTAGTTTCTTGCGGTCTTGGATAGAGCAAGAGTCAAACCAAGCTGTGATACGATGAGAAAGAATGCTTCCTATGGTGCATCTGTAAAAGCTGGAGAGAGTCGTAGTGGACATACCAAATTTCCTTAGTCTTCTGAGAGAGTACATGCAATAACATAGAACAGTACAGCCCAGGAACAGGCCCTTTGGCCCATGATGTTGTGCAGAACATGATGTCAAATTAAACTAATTCCTTCTGCCTGCCCTTGATCCATATCCCTCAATTCCTTGCATCTTCATGTGCTAACCTAAAAGCCCCTGAAATGCCCCTATTATATCTGCATACACCATCACCCCTGGCAGCACGTCCAGACACCACCACACACTGTAAAACCCTTGCCCTTCACATCTCCTTTGAACTTTTCCTTTCCCCCTCTCACCTTAAGTGCATGCCGCCTAGTATTAGACATTTCAACTCTAGGAAAAAGATTCTTTCAACTTTGAGAAAAAGATTCTGTCAACCCTATCTATGCCTCTCGTATTGCAATAGACTTCTATCAGATATCCCCTCAGGCTCCGTCGTTCCAAAGAAAACAACCCTAGTTTGTCCAGCCTTTCCTTATAGCTCATGCCCTCTAATCCAGGCAGCGTTCTGGTAAACCTCTTCTGCACCCTCTCCAAAGTCTCCAGATCCTCCCTGGAATGTGGCGATCAGAATTGAACACAATATTCCAAAGTTTTATAAAGCTGTAACATGACATCCTGACTCTTGCACTCAGTGCCCTGGCCAATAAAGGCAAGCATGCCATTTGCCTTCTTTACCAACCTATCTACTCGTGTGGCTACTTTCAGGGCGCTATGGACTTGAACCCCAAGATCCCTCTGACATCAATGCTGTTCAAGGTCTTGCCATTAACTATATACTTACCCTTAACATTTGATCTCCCAAAGTGCAATACCTCACACTAACCTGTATTAAACTCCATCTGCATTTCTCTGCCCATATTTGGAGCTGATCTATATCCCTTTTACACTATCCACACTAGCCACCTATCTGTGTCATCTGCAAACTTACGAACCCACCCATCTACGTTTTCATCCAAGTCATTTATATATATCACAAACAGCAGAGGTCCCTGTATGGGTCCCTGTGGAACAACACTAGTCACGGACCTCCAGCCAGAAAAATACTCTTCCATCACTACTCTCTGACTTCTATAGGCAAGCTAATTCTGAATCCACCGTGGATCCCATGCATCTTAATCTTCTGGATGAGCCTACCACGAGGGACTTTGTCGAAGGCCTTACTAAAATGGACATGGACTTAAAGTTTTGCATGAACCGAACTTTGTCAGTTGTAGAGTAGAGGAGGCCAGTGAGCAGGGATTTGAAAGTTGATTATAAAAATAAAGGTGGTATGATCGTGGTTTCTGTGACTGAGGGCGAGGGGTAAAAATAATTAGGGAAAGTTCTGTAAATGAAGAAATGTTGTTTTATCAACTAACTTGGAAGTTTGAAGAATTAATAAAGTATTTAGTTTGAGCAATCTGTACTAATGTTTAGAATGCACTAACTACAGTATCCACAAACACTACAGATCTGAACTCAGCGACAAGCCTGAAAAAATAAGTGACATTTACCTTCACTGTGCTAATGTCAAACAAGAAAGCTATGAGGAGCAAATACTACCAAGTAGGACGACAGATTGTGTATTGGAACCAAAAGGGATTCACAGGAGGAGTTCATGAGGTCAGAACTTCCTGATAATTCAAAAAGGTGCAAAGTTTGAACATATTCCTTTCATTTTCAGAAGATGGGTTCCTGCATATGAATGTGTCATTTCTAGAGAGTGTAAATGTGCTTAACTGATCATCTTAAATTGGTGATAAGCACAGCTATTAGCACATTCTGGATTGTTAAGCAAGTACTGCCCATTCGCGGAATCACATCTAACAGTAGACGTTTTGTAACTATGGGATAGTTGAGTACAGTCTCTACTCTACTTAATACCAACAACTTAAGAAACGTGCCAACTCAATCAGCCAATCACTGCGACATACTGCCTATGGTATGTGGCATCGCAGCAACACTGAAATTCAGGCATGACACTGCATAGTTATGCAGCAGGCAGAACGTCTTTCCGGACTGTCAGCAGCATCCTGTCAGTGGAGATTACGACTCGTGTAGTCACTGGGCAATCGGTTGTTCAAACTTTTGAGAAACTTTACCTTTACAGGGTAACTTCAGGTGTCAAAGTGGCAGCCTCTGGCCCATCTGCTAGTTTGCACGATATACAGCGAACGATGATCCAATCAGTACAGGAACTGCCTCAAAGAATAGCTTTGATACATTTGATTTCTTGCAAAGCTTGTAAATAGCGAGGGCCTGATTTATTAGGTTGCTGATAAGGCCAATCTTATAGCACGTGGAGATATATGAATCTCAATATGTATATCGACCAGTGAAGGAAAGCTTGAAGTAGGCAGTAGTAAAACCCATTAGAGCCAAACTATGTTCAGCAGAACTCTGGGGTTCCGTTCGATACATCCAGGGGTTCTGCAGTAGGCCAGGCTAATGTATATCATTTGAAAAATACTATATGGATGATAAATCAAAGACTGGGTGTTCACCGCATTGGCTGCTGTTAGATTCACTTGTGATAAGTGTGAAAACAGCAGATGATGAAGTCAGGGGGAAAGCAGGTGATGGAGTGGTAGGGGGTGCAACCATAGACCAAGGGAGACAGTAGGCCACGGGGTGGAAGTGAGGGGGCAAGTGGACTTTGGAGCAGAAGAAGAAGGAGCAATGGGGAGAACAAGGTAAGGTTTGGGATGGGAGAATGGGGGCAACCAGCATGTGAGAGCGAGAGGATATATATATAACAGAAAGGGAGATAAGTGAGTATGTAAGAGGGAGAGGGAAGAGAAAGTGTGACAGAGAGAGAGCTTTGTGCATGTACATGAGAAAGATAAAGTGAGAAAGGTGAGCACATGCGTGTGTACGCATACTGTGTGCGGTGAGTGAGTGAATGTGTCCGATGTGAAAATCCTGCTCTCCAGCAGCACTCCTAATATTAAATGAATTTGTGAGCAAAATAATGAAACAAGGTAAGGCTCAAGTGCTTTGCTTTTTTATTATAACATGTACAGAAGAAACAGAAAAGACTTCGATAAGTTTGTTGCGCAAGAACAACTTTTTGTGGTTTAACTCTTCAACATAAGAATATTTCTTAGGCTTCCATCAGTACTCTTGGGAAGTCAAAAGGGTTCTGTGATCAGATAATTTGCAAAAACTGTGCATGACGATTTTTGAATTATCAGGGAGCTTTGGTAGCCTTTTGCCCCTCACTGCTTTCACCATGGCAGTCAAAATCTCAGTTAATCTCAGTCCACTTGCCAATCAGCACGCTTTTCTCATGCTTTATAAACTGCTGCAAACGTTTGAAATTTGGTATTCTTGTGTTCGTCCTGATGAGGACAAGATGAAAAGCTTTAGCAACCTGTCTCTATTAGCAATACTCAAGCATTCTGTACTACCATGCAACTATGCTTAACTACAGATGACAATTCAGTGATACTCCTAAACTGGAAACCGAGGGGCAATTCTCCCACCCCGACGCGCACGTTGTTTTGGCGCGAAGGGATGGGAGAATTGCGTGTTGGCCATTTCGCAGGATTTGCGCATGCATTCCCAGTGCATGCGCATCTCCCAGAGCCAGAGAACAGGCGCAGTCGGGACCCCGCTGGAAACTGGCGGGAAGAGAGGCAAGTGATTTTATTCTGTTTTAAATCTATTTTAATGTCATTATCGGTCCGGCACGGAACTTGCCAGGCCCGATACCATCTCCCACCCCGACAGGAGTATTTCACTCCAGTGGGGTTTAGAGTAGCTCCCCACATTCGGGGAACTAGCGGGAGACCCCGCCGGAGTGAAAGGGGGGGGGGGGGGTGTGGTACCCCCAACACTGTCCAGGGGGCACCTTGGCACTGCCCACTGGGCAGGGCCTGGGAGCGATCAGCGGGGGTGGGGGGGGGGGGGGGTCCCGCTGCCACTCTGCAGACAGGATCAGTCTGGGCTGGAGGGAGTCCAGTGATCGGGGGGGGGTGAAGGTGGATATCGGGGCGCCCCTGGATGGGGGGGGGGTTGGGGGCCTTTGTGAAGGCCTTTAATGATATTCACAATTGTGACCTCTACATTGCACAGAGTGAGGAGGTTCGGCTCTGAAGTTGCACTGAAAAAAGAGTGATCTAGACCAGTTATCTTGCCAATTCAGCGCTTTCTGGAGAATCGCCCCCCCCCCCCCCCCTCATTTCTTACATAAACACAATAAGCATGGCAGGACTGGTGTCTTACAGCTGTAGCATGTGGGTTCTGGTGGACACCAATGTGATTCACAGCAACCACACGTGCAGTGTCTGCAATTCAGGGAACTTTGGCTGTGTTGATAAGCTGGAGTTTGAGCTTTAGACACTGCAATGCATCAGGGACAGGAAAGTTACCTTGGCACTTTGTTCCAGGAGACAGTCACATCCCTTTGGCTAAGTACTTCTGATTTTTTTTTAATACTTTTCCAATTCAATCAAATCAAATCCAATTCAGAGTCTCAACAAGTTGAGACATTTCAGATCCAGGCTGACAAGGCAGGGCGAGCGACCAAATCACCCTGTCCTGGGCCTGATCTACATGAGCCAAGTTGATTGGAGGAGCAAAGCAACACCTCCTCCAAGACTTGAGCTCATTTGCATCTTAGCCAAAAGGCCGGGATGCCGCTTTTAAAAATTGCTTCATATGAAACATATGAAGCTTCAATGTAACCCAATGACCTCAACCAAGTGCAGCATCCGATTTGGCCATGAGGAATTTTCAAGTTGGCAGGCTGTGACTAGCGGAGGAGTGTTGGGACCTCAACTATTGAAATTTTATATCAATGACTTAGATAAAGAGACAGAGAGCAACGTGTTGGAAGTTTACTGACAAAACAAAGCTGATAAGGATGCAAATCGCAGGAAGAACAAAGAGGCTGAAAGAAGATATGAACAGGTTAAGTGATTGGACAATAGAGTGGCAGATGGAATATAATGTCGGTGCGAGGTCATTCACTTTAGTTATAATAGAAAAACTGATTTTTTTTTAAAAAAGGCGTGAAATTTCTAAATGCTCATGCTCAGATTCAGGGTGTACTCGTACAAGAAACAAAAAATTAGCATGCAGGCACAGTGAGCTATTAGGAAACAAAATGGCACATCAGCCTTTACAACAAGGGGACTGCAGTACAAAAATAAGGAAATCTTCTTACAGTTGCACTGGGCTTTGGTGAGGCCACACCTGGAATACTGTATGCAATTTTGCTCTCATATTTAAGGACGGACACACTTGTTTTGGAGGTGATGGTTCACCCAGTCCCTGAGATGACAGGACTGTCTTACAAGAGGCTAAATTGAACAAAGAACAAAACAGCACAGGAACAGGCCCTTCGGCCCTCCAAGCCCGTACCGCTCCCTGGTCCAAACTGGACCATTCTTTTATATCCCTCCATTCCCACTCCGTTCATATGGCTGTCTAGAGAAGTCTTAAACGTTCCCAGTGTGTCCGCCTCCAGCACCTTGCCTGGCAGTGCATTCCAGGCCCCCACCACTCTGTGTAAAATATGTCCTTCTGATATCTGTGTTAAACCTCCCCCCCTTCACCTTGAACCTATGCCCCTTGTGAACATCACCACCGACCTGGGGAAAAGCTTCCCACCGTTCACCCTATCTATGCCTTTCATAATTTTATACACCTCTATTAAGTCTCCCCTCATCCTTCGTCTTTCCAGGGAGAACAACCCCAGTTTACCCAATCTCTCCTCATAACTAAGCCCCTCCATACCAGGTAACATCCTGGTAAACCTCCTCTGTACTCTCTCCAAAGCCTCCACGTCCCTCCGGCAGTGTGGCGACCAGAACTGGACGCAGTATTCCAAATGCGGCCGAACCAACGTTCTATACATCTGCAACATCAGACCCCAACTTTTATACTCTATGCCCCGTCCTATAAAGGCAAGCATGCCATATGCCTTCTTCACCACCTTCTCCACCTGTGACGTCACCTTCAAGGATCTGTGGACTTGCACACCCAGGTCCCTCTGCGTATCTACACCCTTTATGGTTCTGCCATTTATCGTATAGCTCCTCCCTACATTATTTCTACCAAAATGCATCACTTCGCATTTATCAGGATTGAACTCCATCTGCCATTTCTTTGCCCAAATTTCCAGCCTATCTATATCCTTCTGTAGCTTCTGACAATGCTCCTCACTATCTGCAAGTCCTGCCAATTTTGTGTCGTCTGCAAACTTACTGATCACCCCAGTTACACCACCTTCCAGATCGTTTATATAAATCACAAACAGCAGAGGTCCCAATACAGAGCCCTGCGGAACACCACTAGTCACAGGCCTCCAGCCGGAAAAAGACCCTTCCACTACCACCCTCTGTCTTCTGTGACCAAGCCAGTTCTCCACCCATCTAGCCACCTCCCCCTTTATCCCATGAGATCCAACCTTTTTCACCAGCCTACCATGAGGGACTTTGTCAAACACTTTACTAAAGTCCATATAGACGACATCCACTGCCCTTCCCTCGTCAACCATTCTGGTCACTTCTTCAAAAAACTCCACCAGGTTAGTGAGGCATGACCTCCCTCTCACAAAACCATGACTGACAATTGGATTGATATTCTCTGGAGTTTACAAGAATGAGAGGTGATTATCGACATCCTGGGAGTTACCATTGACCAGAAACCGAACTGGATTAACCACATAACCACTGTGGCTACCAGAGCAGGTCAAAAGCTAGAAATCCTGTGAAGAGTAACTCACCTCCTGATTCCCCATGGCCCGTTCACCATCTACAACGCATGGGTATAATGAAAAACTCTCCACTTGCCTAGATGAGTGTAACTCCAACAACACTCAACCATCCTGCCATGGAAATATACCCTTGTTCCTTCACCTTGTATCAAAATCCTGGACTTTCCTCCCTAACAGCACTGTGGGTGTACCTGCACCTCAGACACTGCAATGGTTAAAGAAGGCAGCTTACCACCACTTTCTGCAGACGGGCAACTAGGGATGGTCAAAAAATGCCAGTGACACCCATATCCCAGAAATGAATTTTAAAGAAGATTCCATTGAAATATTCAAGATTATGAAGAGGCTTGAAAGGGTAGATACTGAGAGGTTGTTTCCCTGGCTGCTGAATCGAGAACAAGGGGGCACAGTTTCAGGATAAGGCGTCATTCATTTAGGATGGAAATGAAGGAAAAAATGGGTTGTGATTTTTTGGAATTCTCTCCCAGAGGGCTGTGGATGCGTCATCATTAAACATATTTAAGGTGGAGATGGACAGGGTTTTGGTGTCTCAGCGAATAGAGTGATAAGGGGAGCAGGTGGGAAAATAGAGTTGAAGCCCTCTTAACCAAGATCAGCCACACCATAGTGAATGGCATCATAAGCTTTCCACAAGCTTCGGAGTCTCGAACCAGGGATCACAGTCTCAGGATACGGGAAAAGCCATTTCGGACTAAGATGAGGAGAAACATAGTTCTCTGGCCTCGGAGTGACAGTGGAAGTATGGTGTTGAGATAGAGGATTCAGCTATGATTATACTGAATGGCAGAGCAGACTTGAAGGGCCGAATGACGTACCTTTGACCCTATTTTCTAAGCTTCTATGATGAGCCGTATGGTCTTCCCCGGCTCCGATTCCTTATATTTTTTATGCTCTTATGCCACAGTCTGCAGTGGTTCAAGGCACCAGCTCAGGCCCACCCTTTTATTAGCAATTACGGATGGGCAATGTATGCTGGCCTTGGTCACATAGCTCACTTCTCAAACAAATAAATATCCCCAAATGCTACATTTTCCTCCTCTCTTTCTAACATGGTGGAGGAGGGGGGAAAACTTTGAACAAAACGCATGTGAAAATTTTAAGACACTCATCAACTTGAACTGCATTCAAACCCAAAAGTACAATGGTAGTGTGTCTTCCTGTACAATGAATCATGCCCCATTCCCTGACGAAAGGAAAAGTGACAGACTTGGAAATGTTACACATATTTCAGAAGCTCACTCACCGAGTTTCTGATCAAGAGAGCAGAACCACACCCTATAATTTCACAGACAGCTTGTTGGTCTATTAATTTAAGACACTTTTGTGACTGGATTCATTTTATGGCTAACCTAGGTTTAAAGTGTATTCTGAAGAGAGGATAGGAAGAAATGTAGTCGAGTACAAATGTGGAAAAATATAACTTCTATACACTTTGAGCCTTGAAGATGAGAAGATTCACAATAATCAGGTTTCACCTCAATGCACTTCAGTGACCCAGTGTGTGCACTTTTGACCAAAACTGAAAATGATTTTTCTGGTTTAAATGGATAACCTTTTCTTCTAAACTATGTAGGACATGCTATACACAGACATGCTAATAGACAGAATGCATATTCTTGTTCACATAACTTCTGAAATTTCAAGTACTATATGGAATTATTTACTGCAAATACTTTCATGCAATCTGCTAAATAAAACATGACTTACTCTGCATTCTTCAATCCAAGAAAGCAATCCAGAAAAGCTAAAACTGGCCCAGTTACCTCCATAATAATTCCTCCTGTATGGGATCAAAAAGCTGATTAACCACAACAAAGTTCGGAACAATTCTTTGAAGTTACAAACACAGAAAATGGTGGAAAATCTCAGCAGGTCTGATAGCATCTGTGGAGAGAGAACAGCATTTTCTGTTTTGTTTCAGATTTCAGCAACCGCTAATTTGCTTTTAATTCTTAGAGTGTTTTTCTTAGATCAGAATTTTTAAATGTAGTTGCATTACTCCTTGTGTTAGGTCACATAATATCTTGACATGATTTGTCGGTTTGACTGTAGTTTTGGTCACTGTCAAAAGTAACAAGGAGGTTTGCTTGCTTCAAGCAACTCCGCCAGTTTTGAACTAATTTAACCAGCGACAGTTTATGGTAATAGCCAATATCTTGCTGGTGATGGAGTGGTGGCATCTAATTGCGAGAGCTAGCAAATGGAAAAACTTTTACCTCCCGATCCAACAGCCCCATTGGCAGGTTTCTAAAGGCTGGAAAATCCAGCTGGCTAGTTGAAACTTGAAATAGTCAATAAAAATGATGCAAGTAGTCCCATTCTAATATTTAAAGTGGTAGCCTGCTTCCCAAGAGTGGGTTGCCTGAGCCTGCCTCTCAAAACCAGAAGTGGATGATTCAGGTTGGGATTCTGATTGTTAATACTAATTTGCACCCCCACACTCTACCTACTTCCACCCGTTTCTGGGATTTAGCCAAGTGATCCCTCTTAACCAAGCAAAGAGGCAGTAGTGCAATGGTGTGGAAAAGTTGTATGAAACAAAACAAGAAACATAAAAGCTGAGTGAAATATTCCACTTTTAATAATATGCACATATTATTGAAAGAAAGTCCCTGGGAATAGGTACAATGAAGATACACCATGATAGATTTAACTTTCTGTATGGAAAGAATTATTCTACGAGATCTCACCTCTTCACCTTCAGTAAAATCCTTGCAAATGCAATTACTTAATTAAATATATTGTATATCAAATTAAGCATTTAACTTTTGTCTATTACTTTAACCCTAATGCTTATAAGTTCTTTCAGGATTACATTTTTAAAGATACTATACAAGAAATTGGCTGTAAATTATATTAGGTAATTTCATAAACAGTAACTGCTAAGGTAATTATATTAACATTACATTATGCTAACTTATTTAAAACAACTAACTTTTAATATAGCAGGCAGACAAATTTGACAGAAATATGCCAAGCGTTTGTACAAGAACAGTGCATTTCCAGCTACATCATTAAATTGGAATATCAGTGTGATTTTTGACAGGAAAATCTAAGATATTTCAGGATGCTCCTCCCAAGAAGCAGGATCGAAAACCAAAAAAAAAGAGCAAGTTGCGTACACAAATGAAAGTATGATCCCAAGTTAACATAAATGACTTGAAAGGGAAATAAAGTCAAGAAAAAAATGGAAATTCATTTTCCCTACCCCCAAATCAACAGCTTTGTATTTCAGTTGGTAAATTGGAAAGGTGAATTGTATATGGGTGAAAATTCTAGAAAAACTCCTTTCTCATAGCACTGTGAGTGTAGCTACACCACGTGACCTGCAGTTCAAGGCGGCAGCTCACCACCACCTTCTCTTGGGGAATTTGGGATGGGTAAAAATACAGGCTGAGACAGCAAAGCCCACATTACATTAAATAAATTTTAAAACCTCGACACAATCAGCACCAAGCCACAATTCAACTTTAGCGCACCATGGATATAGATGCTTATTTCACAGACATTTTGATACAATTTAAATGCATGCTATATTTTGATATCAGCCTTGGCTCAGCAGTAGCCTTCTTACATCTAAATCTAAAATGAGTGTTCAGCACATTATCCAGGCTATCACTTTAATGCAGATTTGAAGAGGCGTTGCACTGAGAGAGGAGAGTTATTGACAGGATAGCAATAAATGGACAAGACGGCCTAAAAAGATTAGCCTTACTGCAAATTGGCAAGTCAACCTGTCAAGTTGGAATGAAGATGCTGCTGAAGATAGAACAGAAATAGCAGAAGCATTTGTTACAGTCTTTCATTCTTCATTGCCTACACGAGTAGTACTGGAAGGCTGCTAATGGTATGCCACTATCGAAGAAAGGGGAGGTGAATAAACCAGGAAATTGAAGACAGTGTAACGGGGGGGAAGTTATTCAAAACCCTATTGGGAGCAAAACTTCCAATGGAAAAGCATGGCTTAATCAGAGAGCAAGCATGCACCATTGCATCAGTCTTCTCAAAGGAAGCAAATGGTAAGTATTTATATACTTACCTAATATAATACTTTACCCAAGGCCTCTGTCTCTACATGAACATTTTCCTTTGGCTCCTTATAAAAGCTCAGCTTTTTCCCAGCTAACTGCCAACGCAATGTCTATAAAATGTTTTACCATTCACATTTGTGTTACAAACAAATCTCAAACTCTTTTTACCTCCCATATTATCTTTTCCAGTGCTGCCCATAATTTTGCTCGTTAGGCTGGAATGTTCCTCCTGACATTTGCCATAAAGTTTTTTTCTGTTTTTTTTATTTTCTTTGTCATACACAGTGCATTAGCTTTCGATGCTCTACGTTTTCCTTTCAGAAAGGTCGAGTTTATATCTAAAATTGCTGTTCAGTTAATCTAAAATTGCCTGCTCCAGTCAACCTCTGCAACATCCTTTCTTAAGTCATTATATTGGCTCTTCCCCAGTTTAGCATTTCTACTTTCAATACTCTCGGTCTCTTCATTTATTACTTAAAACTGAGGTACATTGTGGTATCACTCTCCTACTCTGTGTATTGCTGTAATGTTCCCCCACTTCATGTATGTATCAAATTTGTTTTTGAATGTTACTATTGAATCTGCCTCTGCCATCTTTCCAGCAGTGTATTCTAGATTGCAATCACTTGCTGCGCATGAACTATTTTGTTCAAGATACTTAAGATTCTTTTGCCAATCACCTATCTGTAGCTTCGGGTCATCGACCCTTCTGTCACCATCTCCAAAGGTTGCCCCATTACTAAGGTTAGGCTGACGGGCCTGAAGTTGCTGACTTTATCGCACGTCCCCTGCAGAAATATGCAATTTTTAAAAAAAATCCTCCAGTCCTTTGGCACCACCCACCTATTCAAGGAAATATGGAACATTGTGGGCTAAGTTTTTGCCATTTCCATCCTTATTTCCCTCAGTAATGTAGAATGCATCCTATTTGGACCAGATGACTTAGAGCTCACCCTCCTTATTCTTTTCCTATCCAAAATTGTTACTCCTCCTTCAAGGCTACATTGAACCATCCATTTCTCTCGTGACAGAAACAATGAGAAACACATCCTTGCCCTCTGCCTCCATAAACAGATCTCCTTTCTGTTCCCACACTTGTTTTACAAAAACTTTTATAGCAGCTTCTAATCTGCTCTCAAGCTCTCTTTGTCCCTGTATTCTCCATTTTTTAAAAGTTCCTCTGTACTTTCCATCTTAAGCTTACTTCTCTACTGTAGGAATCCTACAACCATAAGTCTCCTTTAACTATGTCTTTAGTCATCCAGGGAGCTCGAGCTTTGAATGCCCTTCCTTTCCCCTCAGAAATAGGCCCATCCTGTAGCTGAATTATCGCCTCTTTGAAAGCATCCGCTACCATTCTTCAAGTATTGTTTACCTGCCAATTTTTGGTTCTAATCCAGTGGAAGTGGATCTCTCAGAACATGGCCCTCCTCCAGTCACATTTCTGTGCTTGATTGGACCCTATCCTCTTCCACAGTTACACCAAACATGAAATTATGAACGCTGTTCCCCAAATGCTCTCCCAATGAAATACGTTCCACTTTCTCCATTTCAGTCCCCAAAATTTAAATCTAGCAGTCCTTCCTTCTTCAATAAACCAGGAAACACACTTGTCATGAAGACTCTCTTGTACATATTTCAGGAACTCATCCCCTCTCTCCTTTACACTGCTACTATCCCTCTGACTATAGTAGGATAATTGAAGTTGCCCATTATCACTAAACTGTAGTTCAATTATACCTGTATAATTTGCAGTTTGTCTCTCCACTTTTTTCCAACTGTTCAACAGCCTATAGTGTTCCCCCACTGCCATTTCAGCTCAATTTTTCTTTTGATTCTACCCAAATTTCCACAGTTTGGTCCCTCTCCAAAGTTATTAGTTTTATTTGATCAAAACTGCCAATCTCCTCCTTTTTCCCTTCCTTAGTTTTCCTGAATACCTAGACGGGAATACTATGCTCCAAATTCTTTCATCCAGGTCCTCTGTTATTGTCACTGTCATAAACCCATGTTTATGTGCTCACACTTTATCACATTGCATACATTTATATGCATGCACGCCAAACCTACCTTCGGGCACCAGTCTGACACCCGTTTCTGAGTTATTCACCTCTCCCAGTCTATTTGCGCACCATTTCATTCTGGGTGCCCCTCCTTTCTTTAATGAGTGCGCAAGAGGTTGGAAAGGACCAGTTTACAAGTGCAATCAATTAGATATGATTCAATTACACTATCACTACCAGCTTCAAAAAGTAGAAGAGTTGACATTTTCTTCCGAAACTTTCCAACAATGTTGACTTGTCATTCAAGTGAAACAGTGCTCTTCCTGAAACTGAATCATTTCCTGCTACAGGCAGAGACATTTGTCAACTTTTCTAAACCACCGAGGTTTAAATCTTTCCCAAGATCAGTAAGTAGTGTCACAAATCTCGTTATCTGGGAGGGTGTACTAACTTGAAACATCACCTTGTAATGGTGTATTTTGTTTTTGGAATGGCGAGAGCCGTCACATGAAACCCCAGCAAGAATAACCAGCCCAGTCATTTATTTAACAATTGTTAAAGACTATTTATTAAGTTAAAGTCAAATACACAGAAACAGTACTACAATACTCTAAGATGATTAAGTGTATGAATCACTAAAAGCACACAGTTGATGTAGAAATTACCCCTTATTCCAAAATACAACTATGATTCCTGAACTCCTTAAGATTTCCCCCTTCCCAAACACCATCTAAATTAAATAAATTTATAAGTCAAATCCAGTTTATAGTTAACACACAATATAAGGCTGATGATCAGATCAGGGAAACATCTTTTCCTGGTCCAGCAAAAATATTTAAACAGCCTTCACAAAGGTTTCTGCACTGCCTTGTCGCTAAAATGTAGATGTGGGTCTAGCCTCCTGGCTGAGAGTTGTGGACTGGCTTCTCAGGCTATTAGATGTAAATTTGCCTTTCAGCTGTTATAGATGCAAACTGGCCTCTAGGCTGCTAGATACAAACTAGCCTGTCTGCTTCTGAGGGTGCTGGCAATTATACAATTTTTGCTCTTTGATTCTTCATTGTGTATTTCGCTGTCTGCATCCGACAAATTGCCTGAACGTAGAAATTAGCATCTGTATTCCTCCACTGATCCAAGTCATCTAGGTAAGCTATTTCCTACTAAAAGGGATTTGCACCTAGTGCTGTCTAGATGTCTGCTAATCTTGTTACTGCTAAAATCACATCTTTTGAATGCTGGGTACTGTCGGAAAGCATATTTCTACCTGTTGCTGAGCAGATCGCATCCTATCATGCCCAGTCAAATTCTTGTTACTGTTGTTACTAGGCAGATCCATGACAATAGCAACTCAAATAGGTCAGCCATTAGAGTACCTTGTGATGTACAATAACACAATATTGTCGAGGTAAACCTTTAATCCAATTCTTACTCTACAGAACATAGATGAATAGTTAAATCAAATAGTATTTTGCTAGACTTATTTTTTTAACTATTTACTCTAAACACCTTTTAATTCTTCAATATTTTGTAAGAATTTTAGCTACAGCTGAAATTTAGTTCAAAATATTCAGATATTAAGATATGAAAACCAGACGCAACAATTATTCACTACAGGCCAGATTTTGTGGTAAAATAATGGTCGAGAGCTCCTCATTTTTGAAGGGTAAATCAGATTTCAACTTCCTGTGACCTCAGATATGGAATTAAACATAGAAGACGGGAAGTTGCTGTCAGAGTACCCCTGCCGCCTCAGAAGCTGCAATATACACTGGTAACTTGCAAAGAAACTTAGCATTAAAATGGAGCTGCTATACTTTTGTGACTACAAACCACTACGAAAATAAGTTTGGTCTCAACCATTCTAATTTAACTCAATTTTTAATGCAGGGAGTCTTAATTACTGCTAAACTATCTGTCTAGAATGATAATTAACTTTCACATCCTCATTCCTTCAAATTTATATTCTATTTTAATACAATAATTTTTTTTTTGCTTTCTCTTCACTCTGTATACAACCTTCCCCTCTTTAGTTCACATTCTGCACCTAATTTGACATTGAATTATTTATTCGGACACTTCCTAATACAGATTCTGCGCTGCTTATTAACATATCTTTAATCTGATTGATTAAAGGGATACACAGTTGTTTGCACAGATCACGTAGGTCCCAGAGCCCCTGTAGAGGGCATCATGCCAAAATGGCTCTCAAATTAAGCATGTTCAGTGTAAAATCTCAAAGAAAGTCTGCGCACAATTGCCAGCATGACAAACTGAGTTGTCTGTTTGCTTGTTGCTGAGAGCAAAATCCAGCCCTACACTTAAAATTACTCATGACAGATAAAGGACATCTGATCAGTAGTTCTGCAATGTAGCTCTTCAATCTTATCTTTATTCTGCTGTTTCTTACTGACTTTTATATATTATGCTGCTACCGTTTCTCATATCTGTACGAGTAATTTAGAAAAATAAATAGGATTAATTTAGATTTTCTCATCAGTGCTGCCCATATCCGGCACCTGTTTTTTGAAAGATGGGCTGGAACAAAAAATCTGACTGCTCCCACCAATGCCATTCAGATCGACCTATGAGGGAATAGGAATCAAACAGCACACACAGATCTCACTTGAAATGGTTATTTTGGTTAAATAATTGCTTTAAGATTGTGAAGCCGGTCCACAACTCACAGCCAAGGGGCTAGACCTGCATCTAAGTTTTAGAGACAAGGCAGTCATAGAATATGCTTTTGTGTACTATTATTTTAGTTTTGTTTCCTGTCATTCAAAATATCAGATTTGGAAATAAACTGCTTGAAAAGGCTTGATACACAGTGCTTGCTGTAACAATGTTTTTAAAAAGCTCCAACACTTTTTTAAACATTCATTCATGGGATGTGGACTTCATTGGCTCAGCCAGCATTTATTGCCCATTCCTTGTGGCACTTGAGAAGGTGGTGGTGAGCTGCCATCATGAGTGCTGCAGTGCATGTGGTCCAGGTACACCCACAGTGCTGTCAGGGAGTTCCAGGATCTTTACCCAGCAACAGTGAAGGTACAGCAATATATTTCTGAGTCAGTATGGTGAGTAGCTTGAAGGGGGACTTCCAGGTGGTGGTGTCCTCGTATACATATATATAGGGCAGCACAGTAGCACAATAGTTAGCACTGCTGCTTCACAGTGCCAGGGGCCCGGGTTCGATTCCCAGCTTGGGTCACTGTCTGTGTGGAGTTTGCACGTTCTCCCCGTGTCTGTGTGGGTTTCCTCCAGGTGCTCCGGTTTCCTCCCACATTCTGAAAGACATGCTGGTTAGATGCATTAACCTGAACAGGCGATGGACTGTGGTGACTAGGGGGATTTCACAGTAACTTAATTGCAGTATTAATGTAAGCCTTACTCTTGTGACTAATAAATGAACTTTTTTTAATATACCTGCTGCCCTTTTCTAGTTCATGGCAGTCGTGAGTTTGGAAGGTGCTGTCTAAGGAACCTTGGTGAATTCCTGCAGTAGGTGGTATACACTGCTATCACTGTGCTTCGATGGTGGAGGGAGTGAATATTTGTGGATAGGGTGCTGACCTAGCAGACTGAGTGCTGTTGAAGCTGCACTCATCCAGACAAGAAATCTTGTAGATAGTTTTGGGGACTCGGGTGGTGAGTCGCTTGCTGCAGGATTCCTGGCCTCTGGTCTGCTTTTGCATCCACTGTATTTTCTGCCACGGAAAACAGGAGACTTAAGGCCAGTTAACTTGATGTTAGCCATGGGGAAGGTATTCAAATAAATCATTAAAGTAGCTAGAACTCGGCACTGAGAAAAACAAAAGGTAATTGGGAAGAGTCAGAATGGTTTTATGAAAGGAATATGTTTAATCAACTTAGAGTTCTTTGAAGCAGTAACGTGTGCTGTGGACCGAGGGGATCCTCTAGACCTACTGTACTTGGATTTTCAGAAAGCATTTGATAATGTGCCACATCAAAGGTTATTATGGAAAATAAAAGTTCATGGTGTAGGGAGTAACATGTTAGCAGCGATAGACGATTGATTGGTCATAATGAAACAGAGAATATGCATAAAAGGGTTACTATCTGATTGACCGGCAAAATGTGACAAGTGGAATCGTGCAAGGGCCTGTGCTGGGGGTTCAATTTTTTAGAATTTACATTAATGACTTAAGATTAGGGGACCAAATACATGGCAGCTAAAGTTGCAGACGACACAAAGTTAGGTAGGAAAGTATGCTGCGAAGAAGACACAAGGAGTTTGCAGATGGATATAAATAGACTGAATGAATGAGTAGGCAAAAATCTGGCAGAGACAATATAATGTAGGAAAATATAGTTATGCACTTTGGCGGGAAGAATGAAAAAGCAGAGTATTACTTAAGCAGAGAACAATTGCAGAATTCTGAGATGTTCTCATATGAGTCACAAATAGCATGCAGGTGCAAGGAATAAAGTTGACAGAATGCTATCCTTTATTACAAGAGGCACTGAACTTGAAAGGAAAGATGTTCTGCTTCAGATATACAGGTTCAGTTATACAGGGCATTGGACAGACCACAGGGCAAATTCTCTCGGCATGGGAATCGTAGTAGGCGAGGGGCAGACCATGGAAAGGTCTGTTGACCTTAGGTGGGATTTTTCCATTTCAAGCAAGCGCAGCCGGAAAATCCAGCCCTACATCTCAAATACCGAGTGCAGTTTTGGCCTTCCTTTTTAAGGATGAATGTAAATGCGTTGGAGGCGTTTCAGAGGAGGTTTACTACATTGATACCTGAAATGAGCAGGTTGGCTTAGATTAGACAGACTGGGTTTGTTTTCACTTATGTTAAGAGAAGGGGTGACTTAATTGAAGTATACAAGATCTTGAAAGGGAATTAGCAAGGTGGATGGGGAAAAAAGATGTTTTCTCTTGTAAATGAATCCAGAACTAGGAGGCACTGTATAAAATTAGGGGCCGCCCTTATAGGACAGACAGTCGCTAAATATTTTTAAGGCAGAGGTAGATAGATTCTTGTTAGGCAATGGAATCAAAGATCATTAGATGTAGATGGGAATGTGCAATTCAACACGAGCAGCTAAGTCACGATTTTATTGAATGGAAAGGCAGACTCAAGGGGCCAAACGGCCAACTTCTGCTCCATTTTGTACGATTGTGTATGGCTAGTCCTGTTCAATTTCTAGTCAGTGGTAACCCCAGGTCTTGCTGAATTTGGATTAGTATCTGAGGACTTAGAATTGGTGAACATTTATGCAATCATCAGTGAAGACCCCCACTTCTGACCTTGCAATGAAAGGAAGGTAATTGATGAAGCAGCTGAAGATGATTTGGTCTCAGACACTACCGTGAGGAACTCCTGCAGTGATATCCTTGAAATGAAATGATTGACCTCCAACAACCGCAATGATCTTTCCTTGTGCTAGGTATGACTCCAATCAGCAGAGTTTTCTCCGATTCCAATGGACTCCAGTTTTGCTAAGGCTCCTTGATGCCACACAGTCAAGTGATGCCTCTATGTCAAGGGTAGTTACTCTCACCTCAACTTAACTCTTTGTGAAGATATACCAACATTTGGAAATTGGAATAAAACAAATTATACTGCTTCCATTTCCTAAGATCTTTATATTTCATCTCTATTTACCAAAATAACTAGAGGAACATTAGTACAAATTAATTTTACAGGTGATTTCAGTAAAAGGCTGGAGAAAATATATAGATTTGTCATGAATGTAGCAATTATACTGACATGGGCACAGCTTTAATAATTGGTTATAGTGTTCTTGCTGTTAGTTATACTACAAGTGGCTAGTTTTCATTCCAAACGCAGTAACTGCAAAATATTGGCCCATATTTTGTGTTTCCAAACATACCTCAAAATGTGTGCTACGGGACTCTTCAGAAGTCCCAAACCAAGGACTTCGTGAGAATTGGCCAGGAAGCTTTTTGATGGGCAATTCCCCTGCTCCCTGGGACCTTCCAAAAAACTCTACAAGAGTCAGATACTTCAGACAGTTCTGACCCACCTGGCTAGTTACACAGGAAATATAGACAAAACAATCTAGTCCAACTCCTCAGTAACTATACAGCCGATTGCCCAGTCACACACTGACCACCCCTCCCAGACTTCTCCTTCGACACCTCCCAATCTAACCTGATTAGCCCTAACACCCGATACCCACTGACCTGACCCAACTAGCCAACGTGACAACCCATCTAGACCCAACTACTGCCTTGCCCCCTTATCTTCTTTGTGCAGCTTGTGGACACACAAACTCCACTTTTAATTCTCTCAAGATGTGGGCACCACTAGGTGGGCCTGCATTTATTGCCGATCCCTAATTGCCCTCGAGAAGTTGGTGATGTGCAGCTTTCTTGAATTTTTGCAGTCCATGTGGTGTAGGTACACTCAAAATGCTGTTAGGGAGGGAGTTCCAGGATTTTGATCCAGTGACAGTAAAGGAACGGTAATAGTTTCAAGTCAAAGTGGTGTGCGGCTTGGAGAGGAACTTGTAGGTGGTGGCGTTCCCATGCATCGCCAGCCCTCGTCCTAGGTGGTAAAGGTCATGATGGTGGAAGGTGCTGTCAAAGGAGCAATGGCAAATTGTTGCAGTGTATCACGTAGATGGTACACACTGCTGCCACTTTGCATTAGTAGTGGAAACACTTAATGTTGTAGATGGCATATGGAGTACCAATCAAGCAGGCTGCTTTGTCCTGGAAGGTGTGAGCTTTTTGAGTGTTGTTGGAGCTGCACTCATTCAGGCAACTGATTGAAAATGTCAGTAAGTATCATAGAAAAGAGGTGTGGTTTCTGCTTGAATTCTCTCTGCTGCTTGCTCTGAGGTTTCCTGCACGGACTTTGAAATAAGTGTGCTTTTGTTTTGTTTGTTCAGTATCAGAAATAAGGGTTCCGACCCTGAATGGAAGATTCAGGCCATTGTAGCTCACCTGTCAACATGAAGAACTCTCTGGCCGATTCGAGAACAGGCAGCTGCAATAATCGCCTCTTGCAGACCTGTAACAGAAATAAATTTAAAGACGTTACATAGCTCATATACAAAGAACAGAAGTTGGATATATTCCTGTGAATATTTTAGCCTTAAAGAAAACTTTTAAAACTTTTGATTCATGACCTACATTGTTTCTGCACCATGAGGGTGGAAGGACTGAAAAAAGTATTTTCTCTTAACTAATTTCTCTATTGTTCAAACAGCAAACCACAGGATGGTTCAACAGCACAGCACAGCACTCAGATTTTGAAATAACCTCGAATGTAGAAATGTAACATTGCTAGTCAAAAAAGGAGGGTGACAGACAACAGAAAACCACAGTTCATCTGACAATCAAGGAAAATGCAGGAACCCATTAACTAAGTAGTAACATAGCACTTAGAATCATCGTGCTGGTATGAAAAATAGTGTTTCACAAATCTAGTAGTTTTTAAAGATGTAACTAATAGCGCACAGAAAGAGGAACCAATCAACGTAGTACATTTAGCTTTTCAAAAAAGATTCGATAAGGTGCCACACAAGATGTAATTGCACAAAATAAGTGCTCATGGAGTTGGGTTAATTTATTAGCAGAGAGAGAGGATTAGTTAAAGGACAGAAAACAGATTTAGGATAACAGGTCATTTTCAGGTTCACTGGCTGTTCCTAGAATGTGACGAGGATCAGTGCCCTCATCTATTTACAATCTATATTAATGACTTACATGGAAAGGTACCAATTGCAAGATATCTAATTTTGCTGATTATATAAAGCTATTTTTAAAAATTCATTTCATGGGATGTGGACATCACTGTGGCAAGACCAACATTCAATGATGGTAATGCCATTGAATGTCATGGGTAGATGGTTAGATTCTCTCTTGTTGGACATGGTCATTACCTGGCACTTGTATGATAGAAATGTTACTTAGCACTTCTCAGCCCAAGTCTGGATATCATCCAGGTCTTACTGCACTTGGACATGGATTGATTCAGTACGTGAGGAGTCCTGAATTGTGCTCATCAACAAACATCCTGACTTCTGACCTTATGATGGAAGGAAAGTCATTGATGAAGCAGCTGAAGATGGTTGGGCCAAGGACACTTCCCTGAGGAACTCCTGCAATGATGTTCTGGAACTGAGATGATTGACATCCAACCATCACAACCATCTTTCTTTGTGCCAGGTATGACTCCAACCCACAAGAGGTCCCCCCCATCCCCTGTCCCCCCCCCCCCAACCCCACCACTCCAATTCCCGTTGACTCCAGCTTTGCGAGGACACTTTGATGCCAGAGTCAAATGCTGTCTTGATGTCAATGGCAATCATCTTCACTTCATCCCTGGCATTTAGCTCTTATGTTCATGTTTAAATCAAGGTAGCAATGAGGTCAGGAGTTGAATAACCCTGGTTAAACCCAAACGGAATGGCCATAAGCAGGTTATTGCTGAGTAAGTGCCGCTTGAAAGCACTGTTGATGGCCCCTCTCTTCACTTTACTGATGACCAAGGGTAGACTGATGAGGTGATAATTGCCCGGATTCAATTTGCCCTTTTTTGTGTACAAGACATACCTGGGCAATTTTCCACATTTCCAGGTGGATGCCATTGTAGATGTACTGGTACAACTTGATTTTGGGCACGTCAAGTTCAGGAACATATATCATCCGTACTATTGCTGGAATACTGTCAGGGCCCAGAGTCTTTGCAGCATCTTGTGCCTTCAGCCCTTTTTTGATATCACGTGGAGTGAATCAAGTTGGCTGAAGACTGGCATCTATGATGTTGGGGACCTCCAGAGGAGGCCGAGGTGGATTATCCACTCAGCACTGGCTGAAGATGGTTGCAAATACTTCAGCCATATCTTTTGTACTGATCAGCTGGGCTCCTACCTCCTTGAGGATAAGGATATTTGTGGAGCGCCCTCCTCCAGTGAATTGTTTAATTGTTCCACCACCATTCATGGTTGGATGTTGCAGGACTGCAAAGCTTAGATCTGATCTGTTGGTTATGGGATCGCTTAGCTCTGTCTATTACTTGCTGTGTGGCACACAAATAGTTCTGTTCTGTAGCTTTACCAGACTGACACCTCATTTTTAGGTATGCCTGGTGTTGTTCCTGGCATGCCCTCCTGCACTTTACTGGAACATGGTTGATCTCCTGGCTTGGTAGGAATGGTAGTGGGAGAGATGCCAGGCCATGAGGCTTGTGTACAATCCTGCTGCTGCTGCTGATGGACCACATTGCTTCATGGATGTCCAGTCTCAAGTTGCTATATCTGTTCAAAATCGATCCCATTCAGCATGGTGGTAGTGCCACACAATACGATAGAGATATCCTTAAGGTGAAGACGAGACTTCATCTACACAAGGACTCAGCGGTGGTCACTCCTACCGATACAGTCATGGATAGATGCATCTGCAACAGGCAGGTTGGTGAGAATGAGGTCAAGTATGTTTTTCCTCTCGTGTTGCTTCCCTCACTACATGCTACAGTCTAACAGCTATGTCCTTTAGGATCCGGCCAACTCAGTCTGTAGTGGTACTATTGAGCCATTCTTGCTGATGGACATTGAAGTCCCCCACCCAGAATACATTCTGCACCCTTGCCACCCTCAGTGCTTCCTCCAAGTGCTGTCCAACATGGATGAGTACTGATTCATCAGCTGAGGGGGAAAATACGAACATGGCAATAAGGAGACTTCCTTGCCCATTTTTGACCTAGTGCCATTAGACTTCATAAGATGCAGAGTTGATGTTGAGGACTTCCAAGGCAACTCCCTAACTATACAGTGTCCCCCATCTCTGCTATGTCTGTCCTGCCGGTGGGACAGGGCACAGCCAGGAATGGTGAACCCAGGTGGTGCTTTGGACATTATCTATAATGTACGATTCCGTAAGTATGACTACATCAGGCTGTTACTTTACTAGTCAGACAGTTCTACCAATTACCACACAAGCCCCAGATATTAGTAAGGAGGACTTTGCAGGGTTAACTGCGCTGGGTTTGCCGTTGTTTCTTCCAGTGCCTTGATTGATGCTGGATAATCTATCCTGTTTCATTCTTTTTTGTTTCCTTTGTAGCAGTTGAATATAACTGAATAGCTTGCTAGGCCATATCAGAGGGCATTTAAGAGTCAACCACATTGCTGTAGGTCTGGAGTCACATGTAGGCCAGACCAGGTAAGGACAGCAGATTTCTTTCCTAAAAGACAGTTGTGAACCAGTTGGGTTTTTACGACAGTCGACAATGTTGTCATGGTCATCATAGAATCATAGAAACCTACAGTGCAGAAAGAGGCCATTTGGCCCATCAAGTCTGCATCGACCACAATCCCACTCGGGCCCTACCCCCATATCCCTACATATTTACCCACTAATCCCTCTAACCTACGCATCTCAGGACACCTAACCCGCACATCTTTGGACTGTGGGAGGAAACCGGAGCACCCGGAGGAAACCCACGCAGACACGAAGAGAATGTGCAAACTCCACACAGACAGTGACCCAAGCCGGGAATCGAACCCAGGTCCCTGGAGCTGTGAAGCAGCAGTGCTAACCACTGTGCTACCGTGCCGCCCATCATTAGACTTTTAATTCCAGGTGTGTGTTTTTTTTTAAATTCCATCATCTGCTATGGTGGGATTCAAACCCAGATCATTGCTCTGGGGTCTCTGAATTAGTCAAGCGACAATACTAAAATACCACCGCCTCCCTGCAAGAGATGCAGATAGGTCAAGTGATTGGGCAACAAACATGGCAGATGCAGCATAACATGGGGAAATGTGAGGTTATTCACTTTGTTAGGAAAAATGGAAAAACAGATCATTAAACTATTAAACATTGATGTTTGGAGGGATCAGAGTGCATTTGTACATGTGATGGTGGAATAGTGGTATCTTCACTGGGCTAGTAATCCAGAGACTCAAAATAATTTTTTGGAAACAGAGGTTCGAACACCACCACGGCAGGAATTACAGATCTAATGTTGCCCATGAAGCTATTGTCAATGGTTGTAAAAACTCATCTGGTTCACTAATGTCCTTTAAGGAAGGAAATCTGTTGTCTCTCCCTGGTCTGGGCTACATGTGACTCCAGATCCACAGCTAAGTGGTTGACTCTCAAGGGCAATTAAAGACGGGCAATAAATGTGGGTCCATCCAGTGCCACCCACATCTCATGAATGAATAATTAAAACACTGCTGCAGCTACAAATTATATGTTTGCCTTTATTTCAAGTAGATTAGCCACACAAATGTGAGAAAACATTGCAGTAATTGCACATGGCTTTGGCAAGGCAACAAAGAGTATGACACACAGTTTTTGGTCTCGTTAGCCAATGGAAGATGTACTTGCATCAAAGGTTCACTATGTTGATTCCTAATGATGAAATGTGAGGCAGAATGAGCTGAGAAGAATAAGAGGTGATCTTATTGAAATATGAAATGCTGAGAGGGATTGACATAGAAGATATGGAGAAGCTGTTTTCCAGAGTTCAAGAGTCTATCACAAGTGGTCAGTCTCAAGATAAATGAGATGAGGAGAAATGTCTACATCTGGAGGGTTCAGAATGTTTAGAATTCTCGACTTTAGTGGGCTGCGAATGCTCAGTCGTAGATTATATAGATGTTTGGACACAATGGGAAGAGGAAATACAAGGATCGAGTGGAAAAGTTGAGTTGAAGATTAGCCATAATCATATTGAATAGCAGAGTAGGCTTGAAGGGCCATTTGGTCCCTGCCTCTCCTGTCTTGTACATTCTTATATCATGTGCTTCATGAATGCTTGTAGGATACAAATTCAAACTAAATTCTCAGATACTGAATGCCTTACTACAACAGGGCTTTCAATGCAGGTTCAAATGTGTCTAACCATTTTCAACAGGGATTTTAAAAAATAAAATTAGATTTGGAGACTAGCTTTCTTAAACAACTAATGCATCAGGTTAACAAGATGTGGGAATGGGAATTTTGGTTCTAACAAGGTGTACAAGACCTAAAACACCATAAACCCATCTTTTTTCTCTTCATAATTTGTTGTCACATTTGCCTGTGTATTTTTAGCAGAGATAAGCTTCTTTATATGACAACTGGACTTTTTCCTTTTCCAAACAATGTTTGGCCTTTTACTATTTCCATAGCACAGGATCAAAGGCACCTGGTCACACTGTACTCATTTTAGATGGAGATTGATGAAATTTCACTTGCACCTGAATGCAAAGGACATTTATTGCTTCAACATTTCTAATACAGGCAGATCTATACTAATCTACATTAGGCTGATTTGCACGGATCACCCAACTTTACATTTTTATTCTGAATTGCTAAGTGAAAAGCCAGCAAATATTTTACGAGATAGAAGAATATAGTAAGTGCAAACAGAATGAAGACAATCAGATTTAGAGGCCACAGAAATGTCAAGAAGCGTGCTGTAGGCTGAAAATATTTTGAGCTTATCTTGGTCCTCAAGATCCCTTTTTACTCTTATTACAATCAAAATTCAAAAGGGGATGACAATAACAGCTGGAGTTATAGAACGTTTTGTTTATTGTACTTCACTTCCTTTACTGTGTTTACTTCAAATGGGCTAGGACATTAGTGAGAGAGTTCAACAGGAGGTCCTTTCAATTCTCTGTAGACAACATCAAACAGACTCGTTATTTTATGCTTTGAGTGTTACTATGCCTATTAATACTGAGCATATAATCTGTGAGCTACTGATAGCCACATACTGAATTTTGTCAGCATTTTCTACAGTCCGAATATGACCTATTGCCACACACGACATCTGTCTTTGGCCAATCCTAGCTGCTCAACAATGGAAATGGGATCAACATTGCAAAAACAGGTCAAATGCATGCCCAAGGACACTGACCTTTATGGGTTAATGCCTCTCTCTTATCCTCTCAGTTTGATCTATTACATTTTCTAAGTTTACATATCTGTTTGAAAAATCTGTTCTACTTGGCATGTCTCTTTTCCAAAATGACAAAAATTGAATTCATGGTTCACTATTTGCTACTAGTTTGCTTGTAAGCCAATAGATCTCGGTATTGCCTACACTGTTAAAGGCAGAGGCATGCTCGTCCGGAACAGAAATTCTCCACAAGAGAAATATTCTCACTTACACTTGGGGACACAAATAACAGACCTCAATCCATCCACAAGATGAAAGGAAACTTGCAATGTAGCTCAAAACACTGCATGGGTTACAGAAAAGAACAACAAGATCCAAATGCAAGTTGCTGCCCACTGCCCAGATTAAAACCTAAACTCAAAACAACTGGTGGGAGAAGTGTGAAAAGAGGGGCTAATCAGAGTGATGATATGTGAGAATAATGTTTAGTTTAGCATCCTATCTTAAACCAGCTATAAGAAGCTGTGCAATTTCTGCAACGACAATCCAGTTGCCTTCGTATATACAATTCTAGAGCACAAATTCCTTCATGCTGGAACCTACTCTTAAGGTCAACCTATTAAATATGCTTCGCAGCTACTTTTTTCCTCATTATCAACCACTTTATTCAATCCCTCTCCCCTTCCGTGACTACTTCGTCAGGTGCCATGTTTTGCAACATCAGCAATCATGACTCGTCTACTTTCATGATTTTGGATAACAGTCAAAAATGAGAAACAAATGTGGAGTTGAGGCCATAATCTGATCAGCCACGATTTTACAAATGGCAGAACAGCCTTGAAGGGCCAAATGGCCTACTCCTGCTGTCAATTTGTATTTTCGTATAAGCCAGACTTTCCTCTGGAAAGAACAAATCCATGTTCTATTGCCACCATCACAAACTTTGTGCCATTGCTGATTCCATCACCCACCCAGGCCACAATTTCAGGCTGAAATAGAACAATCACAAGTTTGAAGCCTTATTTGATCCAAACTAAGTTTCTGATCCCATGTCGTCTTTGTCACGTTGACAACCTACTTCCAGCCATGAAACACTATCTGCATCTGTCCCTGACAAAGCCTATCAGTCAACGTAACCCTCATCTGTCTTTGTCACCCCAATGCTCAATTTCTTGTAATGCTTTGCGAGCAATCGCCATTCTTCATAAATCAGTTCAGTCAAAGCTGCTATTCATATTCTATCCCATTTCTCTAATTCATGAAAGAAGGGAAACAGAAAGCAGAAAACTACAGGCTAATTAGCCTAACAAGTCATTGGGAAAAAGCTGGAATCCATTACTGAGTAAGTAGTAACAGAACGTTTAGAAAATCATAATACAATTAGAAAGGGTTAACAGTTTTGTGAAAGGGAAATAATGTTTGATAAATTCATGGTAAGTGTTTAAAGATGTAACAAGCGGGTGAATAAAGGCGAACCAGTAGATGTTGTGTATTTGTATTTCCAACAAGCATTTAAGGCTCCACATAAAAGGTTAGGCCACAAGATAACAGCTCATGGTGTTGGGGGTAATCTATTAGCGTGGACCACATCGATTTACAATCTACATCTATATTAATAACTTGGATGAAGGACAGTGTATTGTAGAAAAATTAGCTGACAATACAAAGATAGGAAGGAAAGCAGGCTGAGAGAAGACACAGCAAAAGGATATAGATTAAAGTGAGCGAGCAAAGATTTGGCAGATGTGGGAAAATGTGAAGTGGTCCACTTTGGTGGAAAGAATGAAAAAACAGCCTATTTAAATGTCTCCAAGCTTTGCTTTTACTTTTAGCCTGTCATGATATAATTTTCTTTTGTTTAATAAAGAAAACCATTTTGAAACTTGTACCAAGTGCTGTGCCCTCATCTATTCGAACGAATGAATGGACCGTACAACACACAAATATGAGGGGGGACGTGATTGAGATGTATAAGATTACGAGGGGCATATCTTGAGTAGACAGGAAGAAACTTTTTCCTTTGGTGGAGGGATCAATGACCATGGGCACCTTAAATCATGACAGAAGCGAAAAGAAAAAGCAAAGCTTGGAGACTGGCTTCTAAGCAAGCCAGTCCCTGTACTGATCACATTGAACAGATTGAACACAAACTACAACTTAACACAGTTCCAAACTATATTTCAATTCTTATTGGAAATATTTTTCACAGTCTGTCTCTGTCTAGAAAAAACAAGTTTTGCAGCTGTGGTTGTTTGCCTGAATTGTGTACCCTTCAGGAATACAGTCCATTTTTAGCTAACCTTCAGCTTTCTGAGTTTTAAAATGTAGTCAAGTTAGCAGTCATTTTTTTTTAAGCTTAGCAGAGTTAGTTGCATAGGCAGAAATATCTTTAAATGAAGTCTTTGCATAAATGAATTATCTGCATAGACTGAAGCAAACAGGGCTAAACATACATAGGATCTGTGTTTAAATCCTATCTTGGTTTAACCCCTCCCTATCTCTATTTTAGCTTCCTCAAGCTGTTTAAATTCTCTGACACTGGCTTCTTGTGCAACTACCTCACCACATTATTGGTTCTCCTCTCTGCGGGAACGCTGAAGGAAATGATCTCCCTTAAACCCCTGCATCTCTCTACTTCCCTTTATTCTTTCAAGACTCTTCATAAAGCCCAGTTCTTCACAAAGATTTTGAGCCCCCCACCCCTCCAACTTTAGTTCGACATTCACTTGTTCTTTACACCTCCGGTGTCTAAATGCACTGTTTAAAGCAAGTTGTTTTATGAGAACCCTGACAAAAGAACATAAAAGGAAATTGTACACAACCCAAGACCCCAAAAATACATCTATCACCAATTCAAACAAGTGCAAACAAGCCTCAAGTAATGCTACCTGCCACTTTTCTCAATTACAATTTTGAAACTCAATACTGACTTTAATCCAAACAGATATTATTTACATGTAAAATATGCAAATAAAATACACACACACATGATAAAATGAATATCAGATTAAAGTGGAAACCCATTCAAAGCAGTAAATTATACATGGGATCTAATGAAAAATAGTTACTTTTGAAGCCATTCCAGAGCCAACAAAACCATTAGTGCAAAGGAAATTTTAAAAATAGCATACAATAGTTTGAGAAGATTTTTGTTTACATCCTAAATTAATTCTCATCAAAATATCTTCTTCAAAGTAAAAGCATTTGTCCATGTTTTCCTACAGTTTTTTTTCCATAGCTTATGCCAGAGTACACATTTTCAACACATCTCATTTTGTCCACACAACCAAGAACGATAAAATTAGAACGCCAAACCGTGCATCGAAACTACCTGATGGAGGTGGAATTACTCATACAAGTTTATTCACTAACCTTTGAGGGGGAAAAAAAAATGATTTCAATCTTTTATGCAAGAAAAGGAAATACAAAATGGTGTCTTAACTGAAAAATGTTTAGGAATGTACTAGGAGATGCAAACCTTTCAGTTCCTTGAGCCATCATTCCAATGGATAATGGCAGATGGATACCTCTACATCATTTACCAGCCTTTGCTCGACATTCCTCAGTGCTTTTATTCAAAATCTATCAATTGGTTTTGAAAATTTCAATTGAATCAGCATCAACAGCCTTTTGTGGCAAACCGGGATGGGAAGACAGTCTTTAAGATTTCTACTACATTTTGGCAGGTCGTAACAGGCAAAATACAGACCACTACCCAACCATTTTGGGCTTGTAAAACACAAAACACAGTGTCCGACATTAGATGTGATGCCACGATTGGACAACGTTAGCGAAGTAATCCCCAAAATGCTAAAAGAATTATGCTGACAACCAATTTAAGTTCGTCAGTCGAGTTCGAAGTGAGGTGCATTTGCATGTCCTGGAAGCTACATATATTAATACATAGGGCCCTGCTCTTTGCAGGCAAAAACAACATGCACACATATTAAACAAAATAAGCAATAGTCACCCACTAGCTCAGGCCACAGGGAAATGCATTGACCAGAATCAAGCTGCTTGGTTTAAATTTCAAAATGCTTGGCAGTTAATTATCAGTCACCATCGACTAGTGCATTCTCCATGGACTCAACCAGAGTCCACTGGTCAATCAGCCAATCAATATCCTCTTCTCGTACAGTATAAAGTTGTTTCCCCTGGCATTGGTATTCTTACGATTATCCTAATGAAACGCTTCAACAAAATGTCTTTTCTCAGCATTTATAATTAACTGGTTTCCAGTATTTTGAAAGGACTGAGTCTTCCAGAGAACAATCATTTCACTGGATTACTTTTACAATAAAGGCAACAGGCTAAAAAAAAGTTCCAATTAAGAAAGAAGCATTTTAAACAACTTCCAGATTCATAAAACAGTAAACTCATGATACTGAACTGTACTATTCACTACACTGAAATATTTTGTAGCTGAACCAGATTTTAACCCCCAAAGATACCATAACAGTAAAACAAAAATAAGATGTCATAGAAAAAATACTACTTTGCCACATCGTTCCTCATTCTAATTTTACCCCTTTTGCCCCAGATAGGTCTCTAATGCAAAAGTCTTGTGTCCCACTTGGTGCAAGGGGTGTGAACTGCCAGGCCTCCATTACAAATTTCTAAACATTGTGGGCAATGTGGAAACTTGCTCAAAAACTGTGACACTCCTCTGCCTGATACATCTAACAACTGCTTTGGGTATCGTCACTTGCCTTCTGGTACATGGTCCGCTGAAAAAAGGTCACACACAGCCAACTTTGACTGTAGTAACTGCTAGGTTGCCTGTTAACCAGCTGCAACATGTGAAATTCATATTGTTCAAATAGGGTGTGGCTATGACCTCCCTGGGGTGGAAATATACAGATCTATCCCTTGAAGAATGAGGTGCTGCATCTCCAGTATCACTAGGCCAGGTGTTTCCATAGTGGGCCATGATTCATATTTTACACAGAGGGTGGTGGGGGCCTGGAATGCGCTGCCAGGCAAGGTGGTGGAGGCGGACACACTGGGAACGTTTAAGACTTATCTAGACAGCCATATGAACGGAGTGGGAATGGAGGGATACAAAAGAATGGTCTAGTTTGGACCAGGGAGCGGCGCGGGCTTGGAGGGCCGAAGGGCCTGTTCCTGTGCTGTATTGTTCTTTGTTCTTTGTTCCTTTTAGAGTTGTGGGAAAATCATTTGGGGTTGTGAGCTCCAAGACAGCAATGGCGATTATCGAGCAGAGACTCTGGCCCCGGATGTGATTTGTTTTTCTTCCCAGCAGTTTGTCAATGGGAATGGGACAGCCTTTTGCTGTTAATTGTTCATTTTTTTCACTATCCTAACTGGTCACTGAGTTCAGCACTCCAATTGGCTAATCGGGGAGTTATTTGGATGTACTCGCAACGGAGGAGGTACTCTGAATGAGAGCTACAGAGAATGACATCTCTGTCCTGGAATCAGCTTCAAGCCCTCTGCGTATGTGCATACAATTCTTAGCTCCAGGGTCTTAAAGATTTTTTACAGAAAAAACCATTTGCCCCTGCTCAACTTTCTCCTAGTTCTCACTGTGGGGTCACACCAATTGAGCATTAAAATTAGGTCACAAAGAAAAATCTGGGAGGCACTCACTAGGCTCTTAATGATCTCACACTTCTGAACAAGTGAAATACCAAGTGAATTTGGGTGTAAAACATGCTGCTGCTCCTTAAGCCTCAACAAATGGTTGGAACCAAAAGAGAAGTTCACTGCCACATCTCAACTCTGATCAGGTGACTTAAGTCTATGACACTCATAACAATAACTGCTGCAGCTAACTTCATAGCTAATACAAGTGCTGCCTTTCCTAGCTCTGTCCTCTTTTCCATGTATCCAAATCATTTGCTATTGAAGGCTGATGACACCGTTGACGAAAACTACTTTTGTACCTTCCAGCTAGGATATTCCAAACAAACTAATCAGCAAAATATCAAGAAGTGCCGAGAAAGGACAATTCCACCTTCAGCTTTTGGCTGCTACAGCCAGATGCAAGAATACATCACATATCATGCAACCACTTCTGTTTCTCGTCTCCTGTTCATTGTAATCAAATATACTAAGTGTCACATCATTTCCACATTTACGATCACCCCACAACCAGCAGCCTTGAATTTATTCCAAAACATTTTTCATCAAAACAGCACAAAGTCTTGTTATCAACTCTTTGCAAGGTAATGTTTAATAAAATGAGTTTTTTTTAAAAAAAACCAATTTAATCAAGCATTTAGGTATTTTTATTATCAAGACAAAATTTGGAATCTTTATAATAGCCTCTCCTTTTCACCTCCCTTGTACTTGCACTGAGAACCTCTTTCCTTGCGTCAGGACAGACACTTTCTCCAACCACTATACCACGGTAAACCAACCCCCCTTTACCACTGCCACACCACCGTTAACCAACACTCCTACCACACCACCATAAGCCAACCTCCATACTGCTGCCTCACCACTAAACAGCATCCATACCATTGCCACACCTCCATAATCCACCCCAAATTCAAAATGAAAGCTTCCCCCAAAAGTGCTGGCAAAACCAGGGCAAACACAGTAAGAGTTTTAACAACACCAGGTTAAAGTCCAACAGGTTTATTTGGTAGCAAATGCCATTAGCTTTCGGAGCGCTAACCCACGGTACCTTAGCCAAACTCCAGAATCATTCCTCTTGCTACCGAAATTCTCCCTTCCCCAGTGCTGTTAACTGTCAGTTACCTACTTGGAATATCTTAACTTAAAAGTTTGAATGCACAATAAAGATAAAATTGTCTAGGCCACCAAGGTACAATTTTACAAAAATGAAGACAGTCTAGTGAAATCCCAGCACATAATGCAACAAAAATAGTTTTCACTTATTTTGTCACCATAGATCAGTAAACTTGACTGTGCAAGAAACAGCTTAATACCTATTATGTATGATATAAAATCTTGCATCCTCCAACTAATCACAAGTAACACCACAGTAAATCTACTCATTAAAAATCAGGTTCTCACACGGAGAATTATTTGTTGCAGATACAAAGCAATGCTGTGCTTCTCAACTGGAACAGCAACTTCCTATTTTGCAAAATTCCTTGACCAAATAAATCAACTGTGAATAGCCTATGATCTGTTTCTTCATTAGACTTTGCAGCCATAACAGGACATAGTTAGTTCCACCATATCAGGAAAGTAATACATTCTGAACTAGGAAAATAAGACAGACATTCTGAGTCACATGATCAGTCTGTCCAAGCAAACACATGGGAGATCCGCTAATACATTCACATTGCAGTAAAGCTCCACCATTCACTGGGAGTAATGTGCCCACAAAACCTCGCAAATGGCTAACTCACAGGCAGCAAACATGCTTTTCCATGTGAGTCAATTAGAAAGGTTCCAACAATGGTCTGTGCAGTTACTGTACTTCGAATTGTGCTATGCAATGGATGGGAAGAGCCTCTGAGCTCATTGTACAAAAGAATCCAACTGGAGATTCATCTGTTCTTTTCACAAATTTGCAAATTTTAAAGAGAGACAGTCCCCATTTTAGAAAAACATTAACCACCTCAAAAACTGGTAGGCAAGTGTAATACTTAAACACATAAATTAAAATATTTTTGTTTCAAAAAATGACTAAGTAACATTCTCTGACTCCGGCTATTGCGCCTTATCCCTACTCAAAATCAGATTTTGATGCTTGTACATAAAAAGACAAATAAAATCGGTGAACATTTCAAAATTGGACAGAGGCCTTATTGCAGCTCTGGAGGAAGAAATTCAGATATTTCCAGGTTAAACTCTTTTTTTGGGTTGCATTTCAGCTGCAACGATTTCAGCCATTGCTACTCACCCTCGTCAGAAAAATGCTTAAAAATAAAAGAATTAAATGTCCACAGCCAAGTGTAATGGAATCTGCTTCCAGAGACTTCAACACCAATTTCCCATTAAAACATGCTGAGGTCTCTGTTCTGTCATGGCTTGCATCTCCTCAGCACCAACCATGGCCATATCCATTCAAAATAGAATTATTACAATTAAATATACTTTATTGGGAATAAAATGTCTCAAATGACACAGAGGAAAGAAAACACGATAGGCAAACCATTCCTCATGCAATGGATGATGTGGTATGCAGAGGCTTTAGCACAGGTAAGCAAAAACGCGAACAAGTCATGAAAGATCGGATTTTCTATAGTACATCAGCACCTCCACGTATCACATTCCAGACAACGCACTTGAAAATGCAAAACAATTTTTAAAAATGCTCGGTACTTCTCAAATGCAAACAAACTGACAAATTAATACATTTTGATCTGCAAAGTTATCAGATCAAGTAATTAATTGACCACAGGCTGTGTTCCCTTCTTAAAATTAGACTGTCCAGTGTAAAAAGGGATAGGTCAGCAGAAACACAGCTTAAATTATTGCAGCAGAATGCTGCTCAATTCCACAACCAACGGGTCAGATCTGAGTTTTGCAGTCCTGCCACAAGTTGTGAATGGTGGATAATTAAACAACTCACTGGAGGAAAAGGCTCAACAAATATTCCCAAGGCAAGAAGCCTTGCTTTCAGCTAACCAGCAGAATTTCCAAAAAAGAGAGAGAACCATTTCTTTTCAGCTTGACGTTCCTTCAAAAACTAAAACTGCAGCCAGCCAATCAGAAAGCAAAACTTTAAATTCACTAGGAAGGGAAAAAAAACTGTCCAAAACACATGACCTTCCTCCTAACAATGCAGGATCATAAAAGATCCCAGAGTAAAAATAAACAAACCTTATTAAAGGACTGAAATAGCAATATAAGGACTTCAAGCAGCTGGCCCGGCAGCACTGAAACCCAAAAGGCCTGCTTACAACTGCAGAAAACATGATTTTAAAAAAGAATTTCTTAAAAGGTCCACTAACATACAAAGGTTAAGAAAACAATGACATAGCTCTTTCCAGGAATTATGAGCTTGACACCACAGACCAATGATATGTAGTGTTTTCAAACTAATTTTAAGAACTTTAAGGAAGCAGCATTGCTTCACATAATCTTGAGCTTTAAGCAGGAAAAAGTGCAATCCTGAAATTGGCATTCTATTTCCAATGGTGTCTATTCATAGAATCCTACAGTGCAGAAGGAGGCCATTGAGCCCATCGATCACAATCCCAACCAGGCCCTATCTCCCTAACCCTATGTATTTACCCTAGCTAGCACCCTTGACACTAAGGGGCAATTTAGCATGGCCAATCGACCTAACCTGCACACCTCTGAACTGTGGGAGGAAACCGGAGCACCCGGGAGGAAACCCATGCAGACACGGGGAGAATGTGCAAACTCCGCACAGACAGTGACCCAAGCCAGGAATCGAACCCGGGTCCCTGGAGCTGTGAGGCAGCAGTGCTAACCACTGTGACACCCATTGTCATTGTTAAATGTCTTCAAAGACAAAGCGTTATACAAAGTTAACAAAAATGATCATATAATAATTTTATCATACAGTAAAGTACTTACTGAAGTGAACACCATGCCAGATGACTGTGATGGATTTGAACTTCCATTCTCTGAATTATTAGTCCAGACCACTTGATGAGTAATCCAGTGATATAGCCATCATGTTCATGCAATTCTCAAAAGGAATATGGAAAGTACACTATTTAAGAAACCAAATCTGCTTCATATATCCCAATACCATTAAGACAACCTTGCTAAATAGCATTCCTAATACTGATTATACAATGCTATGCGGTTGCAATGCCTAACACCCATCACTGTGGAAGGGAACTGGGACTAAAGGCAGAAATCTACATTTGCTTGATTTTTGCTTTCAAACATTTAACTGAATAAGTTTTCAGTGATTGAGAAGTTGACAAGATAATCAGGGAATATAAATATTTTAATTGACTGGTCTGAGGGTCATTACTATAGTTCAATGAAACTTACCCTGAAGGAGCAGTAGTGTCCAAAAGATGAGCTGATGCCAGATACAATCTGTGGACCTTACATCTCACCACATCACTCAAGGCACATCTTACAATTTCACTGATGTACAAAACTACAATGATAGGGATTTTCTTGCAAACCAAAATGCAATTGAGTGGTATCACTAACACCTTAAGACTGCTCAATTTGCAGCACCAATTTAAGCATTGAGAGTTTCAAGGGTTTATGTCAAGTGATCACCTCCAAGGCCACATGCTGATTATTTTAATTGCAGCTCATGTCAGGCCAGCAAAAGGTAGGTTTATTCAATACTGGTGACAGAGTTTGATCAAATTAACACCTTCAGTCAGAATCCCTCCAGGCTCTAAAGGATAACACTGTCGTGTGTTTCAGTGAAGCCACAAATCAACACATCAGGTGTCAACAGTGGGGTATTCTCATCTCCAAGTCAAAAAAGTTGTGGGTTCAAATCATACTCTTGGGACTTCTGCACAAAATGCCAGCCATTTGCATTACTGAGGGAGTGCTGCTCTTCAGAGGTGCTTTCAGGTGAGACTTTAAACTCAAAAACATCACTTGCTCTTTAGTGGGCATAAAAAACTCCATAACAAAATGTTAAAAAAGTACAGAAATTCTCCCAAATATTACACCCAATATTTATCCATCAATCAATCAAATTATCTTTTTATTATATTGTTTGTGGGAATTGTGTGCAAATTGATTCTGTGTTTCATACAGAACAACAGTGACTGAAATTGAGATTGTGGTCGTTCTGTTGGTGAGGATCACAGCTTGCATGTCATTGTGGAGTAGACCAAGGATAGTGAAATTTCTGAGGACAGCCAAGTTTGAAGAGATTATTCCAATAGCTTTCATGGTTAACAGTGTCAAAGGCTAAACTCCTAGCTCAGTGATAACTGGGGTCAAAGCAAGCTTTGTCATTGCACCAACTCTTCTCCATTTTGCTCACACAATACTGCACCCCAGCTCCAGTAAATTGCCCACAAAACAGACAGGAAACTGCCCAATGTACACCAGCTTCAATCCAAAACCACTCCAACATCAGTCAGAGCATTAGTATGTAGATGATGCTTGTATATGCTCACTCAGAAACACAGTCAATTCCTTCTCCAAAGCATATGAGAAAATTGTTTTAATCGAGGGGTAGCACAGTGGTTAACACTGCTGCCCTCTTTTTAGGTCAAACCAAACCAAGTAAACAAACTCAGATTAAATCAGGACAAAGTAAAAGGGGCAGCTCCCCAAAAAGGAGGGGGAACAGCCCGAACAGAAATCAAAGTACAAAGGAAACTTAAAAACATCAAATTAAAATGTGAGTATTGGGGTCAATAATGCACCCCAACCCCTGCGGTGCCCAGCGGGCGCGGAAAGCGTCAACCTCGCCCGTGGACACCGCATGCTCCCTCTCCAGGGATACCTGGCCGCGAACGTAGCCGCGGTAGAGGGGAAGACAGTCAGGATGGACGGCCCCCTCGATCGCCCGCAGCCTGGACCGGTAAATGGCACGTTTCGCCAGGCCCAGGAGCAGGTTCACGAGGAGGTCGCCATCCCGACCCTCCCCTCTCCGCACCGGGTGTCCGTAGATCAGGAGCGTGGGACTGAAGTGCAGACAAAACATCAACAAAAGGTTCTTCAGGAAAACATAACTTTTTTTTTCACAGCGCCAGGGACTTGGGATCGATTCCTGGCTTGGGTCACTGTCTGTGTGGAGTTTGCACGTTTTCTCCATGTCTGTGTGGGTTTCCTCCCGGTGCTCCAGTTTCCTCCCACAGTCCAAAGATATGCAAGTGAAGTGGATTGGCCATGCTAAATTGCCCCTTGGTGTCAGGGGGATTAGCAGCGCGAATGTGTGGGGTTACGGGAATAGGGCCTGGGTGGGATTGTGGTCAGTGCAGACTCGATGGGCCGAATGGCCTCTTTCTGCACTATAGGGATTCTATGATTCTCTAAGTGACAATAGTAAACCAAATATCAAGATCAGTAGCAAGATACTGGAAAACACGGACCACTTTCCAGATCTTGGGGCGGCACAGTAGCTAGCACTGCTGCTTCACAGCTCCAGGGACCTGGGTTCGATTCCCGGCCTGGATCACTGTCTGTGTGGAGTTTGCACATTCTCCTCGTGTCTGCGTGGGTTTCATCCGGGTGCTCCGGTTTCCTCCCACAGTCCAAAGATGTGCAGGTTAGATTGATTGGCTATGCTAAAAATTGCCCTTAGTGTCCCGAGATGCATAGGCTAGAGGGATTAGTTGGGTAAATATGTAGGGATATGGGAATGGGGCCTGGGTGGGATTGTGGTCGGTGCAGACTCGATGGGCCGAATGGCCTCTCTCTGAACTGTAGGGTTTCTATGATGTTCTATGATGAACCTCTTGACAAAGATAGGCATAGACAATAAACTCATCATCACCTTCAATGTGTCAGCTCAGCTTTCAGCCAACTGAGAAAAAAGGTATTTGTTGATCTGGATCGCAAACCTGAGACCAAGATCATGGTTTACCAGGCAGTAGTGGTCCAGGCACTCCAATATGCTTTGCAGACTCCAGCAACCTACTGTCAGCACCTCAAAGCATTGCTAAGTATCTATCACCAATGGTGTCTTTGCAAAATCCTCCAAATTCAGTGCCAAGAAAAGCAGTCCAACAACAGTGTTCTCTCCCAAACCAACTTGCCCAGCACCAAATTTCCACTGGGCAGACATGTTCCTTGTAAGCCTGACACCAGGCTCCTCAAGCAACTGTCCTACTCGGGCAATAGAAATGCTTTAGTAATGTCCTCAAAGGTCCTGAAGTCAAAAATACCCAGCAACTCAAGACTCTTTGGCTGAGTGACCAAAATGGCATACTCACTCTGCAAGGCACTGAACACATTGATAGGCTTTGTCAGGTGCGCGCAAGGGTGAAGTGGAAGTGTCAGATGGAGCACACAAACTGCCAGACAATCTATCTACCCAACCCTTCAAGCATCATCTGCCCAGCATGTGGTGGAGCTTGTAGATCAAACGTTGGACTCATCAGCCATTTCAGAACCATAGTGGAGGAGCAAGTCATCCTCTATCCTCATGGACTTCCTAAGAAGACAACAGTACTTCAAACGTACTTGGATGGCTGTAAATTGGAGCTGCTGTCACGAATGGGCGTTACTGTATATTAAATGCAAGTCTTTCTTTCACACTCATTGTTGCTGGCTCTGGGTTCCTGCCTCTTCTCTGGGCTTGGACCCAAGGCCCGGCTTCAACACCGCTTCTCTGTCGATAGCAACTGCAGACCTTTTTTTTTCAAGAAAACCCGGGAATCAGTGACTGCATAAGGGGTGGTTCACATCTGCGACGGGCGGACGGAACGGAGCCGCTCCTTACCTGTCCCCAGGATCACCACATCCAGCTCCTCCGGGAGAGCATCCGCCATCTTGACACACCACACGTGACCTCCGAGCGCGGAAGTGACGACACCCCGTCTGCCCCGCACTGCTGTCAATCAGGGCGAGATCCGCCCCGCAGCGCCTCCCCCCCCCCCCCCCCCTGCTGTCAATCAACCTGCGAACAGTACCCTCCCCAGTACTTGCCCCGCACTGGACAACTGCACCTTCACTTACAATCATTCTCGCAGCAAAACATTCAATCTCAATTCTGGTAAGTGGGTGGCACAATGGAACAATGCAACAACTTTCTATCCCTCGAGAAATTCTCCAGTCGATAAGTCAGCAGCAATGTGAAACCAGGAACCATGAAACAATAGATAATTTTCAGTTTGAATGCAAGGTGGCTGTCTTAATTATTTATTAATTAATATCCACAATGTGATCTCTGTTGATATTTCGCCCAATATGAGCTCATTAGTTGCTCCTTAAATCAGCTTGGAATCATTCTAAATGCCCAATTACACTTTTAGTTAATCCAACAAACTTTTGAACTTTTAAAAACATTTTTGAGCAAGATAAACTAAATTCAACTGAGTTAGTCAATTGTGGCAAATACGTCGCTTTGAAATTCCGTCTCGTTATTATTGAGTTTGGCAAAATTAATGCAAAGTTGTCTGAAATGTGAATAACTCGTATGGAACAGGATTCGCCTTGCATCTTCCCAAATAATATTTCATCTCCCATTCTGGTCCGTTCGTGCAAAGTTTTAATTCTGAAGATCACAGTCCTTTCAATCAAAAAACATTTTATTTCTGTTGAGTTGAACTGGCCATGTGAAAACCTCAAGTTAGATTGTGCTTGAATTTAGTACATGATCAAGTCGTTTATGCCTGAAACGCTCTCAACTTCTCAACCTGAAAATGTTCCACCTGCTTGCTAAAAAAAATACTCTAGTCTTCGAAAGAAAATGGACATGTCACGCGTACAGTTCCAGGTTAATTGTACAGGTCTGTAGGTGTAGATAACACTTTTTTTGTTGTGTTGTAGTATAATCATCGCGCTATCTGCAAATGTAATTATATCATTTTGAATATTGTGCGATATCTAATCAGCAATATGGTCTAACCAACCCCTCTTACAGTCTGCAGAGACCACGCCACCGAAACCTTTAGTTCCGTGCATCAAATGAAAATACTGTGCAATGAAAGCTTAAACATCGGTAGACTTGCCAGATTCTTAGCGAGGCTGTTTTCAGTAGGTGGAGATTACTCCACATGTAATTAGTCAAGTTATTTTAATTTAAATAAATGCAATACATTTATGAATGAAACGAGATAAGTTGTATTTTCAATGGAATCGGAGACGACCGATGGAATGGAGGTCGATCTCATCGGCGATCTGGTAGAATGTGATTAGTTTAACAGAAAAGTTATCTCTTTTACCCCCTAAATGGTATGGCTATATTTGAAACAGCCTCCCCGGTAGACCTCAATTGGTTTCATATCGATATTATCACATCCCTGGGGTCCGCGCAGCAATGTATGTATATATCAACACGTTTGCAAACACAATGCTCTTGTTGAGAAAGTAAAAAAGAAGCTGCGTGCAATATTAAAGAACGGCTGGGAAATGTGACCCGGTTTGCATATTATTGAAATAAAAACTTCCCAAAACAAGTGCGATCCGTAGGTTGGAGCCATTAGCTCGAAAAAACTGATTTTCAAACCAGCACCTCCGCACTTATGTTATCCTTATAACTGGCACGGCAAATTGTCCACAAGGTTGACAAAACATCTTTGATGCTGTTGTAAATAGCGTATGATAGGGCCTTGGGACGTTTCATCGGTACATAAATAAAAGTTGTTATTTTCTTTAAAAGTGAACAAAACCAACAATAAAACTCTAATAACCTCTTAAATGCCCGAGTTATAGTGACTATCAGACTGTTAGTAGCTATTGAGTAATAATTCAAAATTTGATTGTTGACCCCCTTGTGTTCACATTCTGAATTTATAATAATTACTTTGTACACCAGGACGGTGTAAAAAATATAAGATTATGTGTGATCCTTTAAAATTTCTGGGAAGCCAATCATCATAGTACATATATACTAGTCAGACGTGATGTAAAGATGGTGTATAAAGCCCTAGGCTGGGATTATTTTGCTTGTTTCCTTGATGGGCAGAGTTTTTTTTGACGCAAGTGTTGGTATTTGCGAAATGAAAACTGTCAACTTGATGGACATATTCAAGAATCCTGAGGGTATCCTGAGGAACAGGGTAAAAAGTGATAAACTGTTCCCACTCAAGAGAGCATCAAGAACTAGGGGGAACCGATTCACAATAATGGGCAAAAAGAGTAAAAGTGATGTGAGGGGTTACTTTTCACCCAGAGCGTGATTGTTTTTCCGTAATAAGCTTCCTGAGAGGGTGGTGGAGGCAGTTTCAATGGAGGTACTGAAAGGGGAATTGGATTGCTCTCCGAAGAAAAATAATGTGCAAGGTGAGGGAGATCAGGCAGGTGAGTGGGACTAGGTCGAATGATCCTTCCAAGAGCCAGTGCAGATTCAATAGGTTCTTTATTCTGTAGTTCACTTTTCTGTAACAAAGTCTGAACCAGTAACAAATAATAATTAATTGAAAACAGAAAATGCTGGAAATACTCAGCTGGTCTGACAACATCTGTGAGGAGAGAGATATATTAATGCTTTGTTATTATTTTCCTCTCTTCACAGACGCTGCCAGACCTGCTGAGTGTTTCCAGCACTTTCTGTTTTATTTCACATTTCCAGCATCCGCAGTATTTTGTTTCTGAACCAATTATGCTGGGTCTTCGTGAAAAACTTCGTGTGTTTATGTAATGTAAAAAGTCGCAACCAATTGATAGAGTGGTATGAAAGAAGTTGTCCACTGGGTTTTTTTTTAGAAAAAATGTATGAAATGGGGAAAGAGTGGATGATGTTAATACATTCAAATGTGATTTGTAATTACCGCCGTTGCTCACGTTACAAATTATTGTTCCAACATTCACAATACATTAGCCAGTAGCTATTGTAGGACGTATTCGTTTGCTATTATATAAATACCATGGGCGCATTGTCCACATATGGATGGCCTTGCATGGATTAATGCTTAGTTCAGTATTTATGGGGGGAGGTGACATGCCATTCTGATAGTGCAAAAGAGCAAATAAAGTTACAGCACAGGAACAGGCCCTTCGGCCCTCCAAGCCTGCACCGACCATGCTGCCCGACTGAACAAAAACCCCCTACCCTTGATTTTGATCAAAAATATACAAATCCGGACAGAAATCCTTGTGCCTTATTTCCGAATCGTCCATGTGTTATACATAACTTCGAATTGTTCTCTATTTTTAGATAACATGTCACGTGCTGTTGAACAACAATGCGAGGTTATTTAAAATACACATTTGCCATTTGTATTCAGTCCCCAATGTTAACCTGTGGTTTGCGTCAGTAGATTAAAAATAAGCAGACAATATCTGGACGGCGATTGATAGTCCTAAAGCGCAAGAATGGCCTCATGGTGTCCAAAGTAATACATCTGGCGTGGAGGCCTCTCTGTCCGCCCATTGCAACTCCGCCAACCCCATGCAAAAAAAAGACACACATAAAATACTGCAGATGCTGGAAATCTGAAATAAAAACAACGGCAACAATACAAATGCTCAAAAGATCGAGCAGCATCCGTGGAGAGTGAAACAACATCAAGTCATCATCTTCTCCGTTCATCTCCCTCCACAGATGCTGTCAGACCAGCTGGAGGTTTCCAGCATCCTCCTTTTCATTCCTGGCAAACAAAAAGATGTCAGCGAAATGATCAATGGAAAGCCGGACTGTAAAACAGAATTTCTGTGAACATTTCACCTGCGTGCGGTGGGCAATAACTTGAAAGGATTTCCATCCTCAGCATCGCGGCGACGTCAACTGGATCTCGGTGCCAGGAGCGGTTCATTTCTACAAAATGAAAAAACAAAGTGTATTTTCTAACATCTCACCATCATTCATAAGACGAGGCACGAGGTTTCTACATTGTGCTTTTTTTTACAGACAATTCCAGGGTTATTCAATCACTTTTCCTTTGGTATATAATTCTGAATTAAGTTTTGGGTGAAGCCAAAACCACAAGGCAGCATCCGAAGATTCAAAACCAGACACGTTTCATATTTGTTAAACCACGTTTAACCAAACGTTCTTTTACGTTTTATTGACATGAATGTGCATACTAATGATGTTATTGTGTGTGTGTGCCATATGTGGCATTACCGTGTTACATCAAAGAAAAATACAATCTTTGAATATAAGACTGAAAGGCGGTGTTTCTGAAGGCCATATGTTTTCCGGATAAAAATAAATGAAGATTGAAAACCAGCCGAAGTCTCCAGTCTTGAGAGTAGTCTTTTCAAATAACCTCCAGCAAGGGCCTCCTTTGGTAAAGAGGATGATGGAAAAGTCATTCAAATCAGCCCCTTGCATGCGTGAACTTGCACAAGTTGATATCTTTTCAAAGAAGCGTTTATCCAACAGGGTAATGGTATACGAAGGCGCTGGACGAAGTGCCATCCTGACTCGAAACGTTGGCTCTATTCCCTCTCCACAGATGCTGTCAGACCCGCTGAGTTTCTGTTTCAGATTCCAGCATTCGTAACATGTTGCTTTTATCTTGATAATATAAGGTGTGAGGTGGGAAAATCTTAATCTCGAAACGTCAACAAACTTTGGGAAGGGTGGGAGTACGTTGGAAAAGGTGGGAGAGGGTACATTGGGAAAGGTGGGAGGGGGTTTAAAGTTAAAGTTTATTTATTAGTCACAAGCAGGCTTACATTAACACTGCAATTAAGTTACTGTGAAAATCCCCTGGTGGCCACACTTCGGCGCCTGTTCGGGTCAATGCACCTAATCAGCACATCTTTCGGACTGTGGTAGGAAACCGGAGCACCCGGAGGAAATCCACGCGGACACGGGAGAACATGCAAACTCCACACAGACAGTGACCCAAGCCGGGAATCGAACCCTTGTCACTGGCGCTGTGAGGCAACAGTGCTAACCACTGTGCTACCGTGCTGCCCATGGTACATTGGGAAGGGTGGGAGGGGGTACATTGGGAAGAGTGAGGGGGGTACTTTGGGAAAGGTGGGGAGGTACATTGGGAAAGGTGAGGGAGTACATTGGGATGGATGGGAGGGGGTACTTTGGGAAGGGTGGGAGGGGGTACTTTGGGAAGGGGGAGGGAGTACACTGGGATGGCTGGGAGTACATTGGGAAGGGTGGGAGGGGGTACATTGGGAAAGGTGGGAGGGGGTGCATTGGGAAGGGTGGGAGGGGGTACATTGGGAAGGGTGGGAGGGGGTGCATTGGGAAGGGTGGGAGGGGGTACTTTGGGATGGATGGGAGGGAGTACAGCTTTAAAAGCAAGCGGAACAACTCATGTCCATTCACTGATTTATTGGGGCATGCTTAGCACGTACTTCAGCGAAGGGCAGCAGCAAGCTCCGCCCCGGGACGTGATTGGCGGAGATCCAAGGTCACTGCCCAATGGGAAAGGCGTCCGGAGCAGGGACGCAGCCGATTGGCTGCGGGCAGTGTCAGTTGTACGATGGGGGCGTGGTCCCGGGGAAGAGTGGGTGACTGCGGCTTCTCTCACTCATTTCTTTACTACGTTGCACAGATACACAGAGACAGTGAAAAGTACATGTGGAGAAGTGGCCATGGCTGTGTCAGCTCCCGTTATCCCACCGCCCCCACTCACACCCACCTCCACCCCTATCACAGGAGGCCTGTTCCGGGCCGAGCCTGTGTACACCAGCCCCTCCGAATCTCCCAAACTCAGCAGCATTGGGAACAGCATCAACAGCGGCAACGAGTGTAAGATGGTCGAGCTTCGTGGAGTCAAAGTGGCGTCCTTTAATGTGGACGGGCAGGAGCTGATCTGCCTCCCGCAGGTTTTTGATCTCTTCCTCAAGCATCTGGTGGGCGGTTTGCACACGGTTTACACCAAGTTAAAGAGACTGGATATAACGCCCGTGGTCTGCACCGTAGAGCAGGTCAGGATCCTCAGAGGACTCGGAGCCATCCAGCCCGGCGTCAACCGCTGCAAACTCATATCCAGGAAAGACTTTGAAACTTTGTTTAATGATTGTACCAACGCAAGGTGAGCTCGACCTCCTCTTTATATTTGTCTCCCGTATTTTATTTTTTCTTTCCGTTCAGTACTTTTTCTTTTGCTTTCATTGTTTTCACCCATCTCCCCTTTCCCATTGTCACCTGTTTGGGAATTTTAATCTCCGGTCAATGGGGAGGGGGCTTCAGTGATCAGAAACATTGTGGAATTCCCACTTTAGAGACAGATCCCTTTAGGTTTGGATGCGGAACATTAAAGGCAGAAAGGAAAACTCGACAGCCCTGGCATGTAGCACCATCTACAAACTCATCTCTGTCCGTCCCCAGTCACGTTTCAGCTTCGCTCTTTCACCCGCCCTGCCCGTGAACCCTCCGTGTAGTATTGAAACCATAGAGGCCAGATCAGCCAAATGAATGCAAGTGCAGCCATCCCAAAATGAAAACATTTTCTAATTATATCTATTCATCGTTTTGCAAGGACCATCTGATACCCTACCGTGGCAAGTAGACGAGTGCATCACTTTGGTGCTCGCTCGCGTTGTGCATGTGTTAAACTAACACAAGGGGCTTGAATGTCCGCGCCAGCACCACGTTACCCGCGCGAAGTTAAACTCAGCAACTAGGCAAAAGGTGGTTTATTTTTGCCTCCCCCCCCCCCCCCCCCCGCCTCCAAACACCGTAACCTTTGTATCCATTTCCCAGCGACCGGTGATCAGCGCCGCTTCGCCGGGGGTTGTATGTTTTCTGTTTCAGCCTGCAGGACTCGCTGTTGTCATTTCTAAATCAAACAAAAAAAACTTATTCCAAAGTGTCAAAGACATTCACAATTAGCAGATAATTCGAGACGCGGAATAGAGCAAGATACCAAATTAAACTGCAGGTTGATTTATCGGGTGCACATTTCTTTTTGTTCCATTTGAATTGATCGCGAATTAATTTTCCAGAGCGTCTTTCCAGACTGCAGATGTTGCAGTTTGTACAATAAATCAATGGGGGCACATCTAAATGAATCGCCTCGGATATGGATTCTGTGCATGTTTTGATGTCTCTGTGTTATTCTTAGCTTGTTATCCTGACAGATATATAAATGGTAAGCATGCATTGCCAGCTCCGCTTCTGCCAGACTGTAACTTTGCAATTGACCGACCTGTCAAACTCATTGAATTAAAACAAAACTTTTCGGATCAGGAATAGTAGGCGAGTAAAACAATCCTTTATAATTCCTCGGTTTGAAATTGATCTGCAGGTTTTATTGCATTCATTATTTATTGAAGAACTGCAAGCTAAACATAACGTTAAGCTATTTTGCACTTAGGGACTGCATTTAGGAAATTGGATGGAAATTGCATTACTGATGAACATCTGTGCATGTTTCCACTGTTCTATTGTTATACATGGATGTAATGGCTCAGCAGTATTTTTACCACATAATTTCTAGCCCCATGTCATTTTGCCTTTTGCAAAGTGCATTTCAGAAATATTCCGTCAGATAGGCTATATTTATCAGTCATGTTGGAAAAAAAATGATTGTCTTCAAAAATTAATTTTTCATTTGCCTCTAGCAGAGGTTTAATAGAGTACACACTTGCTGTTTGCAGAAATATTGTTTAATCACATTAATATCACAGCCCTAGGAAAGAAGATAATTGTACAAATGCATACAGAAATATGCATTGCTAACTTTTTATGATTAAATTATGTAAATGACCCATCTACCGTCCTTCGGAGCACTAATCATCTAATTAGGAGTGATGTCTTGAATAGATGTTTCTGAATCTGGATATATGCAATCAGGAATGCATAAAATTGGAACTGACATTCATAATTCCAGAAAATAGCCTGCAAGATAAACGTTAACATATATACAAATATACATGTTAATAAAAGTCGAGGTTAAATGAGCTTCATTACTATTTCTGTAAGTACTATCTGTATGAAGAACAAATGCCACGGAACTGGCATTTTCAGTTCTAGTTTTGGGAATAAGGTAGCAGTCAGATTAAAATAAATTGTACAGGATTTTTCTTGTGGTGAATACTAAATGAATTGTAATTCAATATATCCATGCAAACAAAATATATTAAAACTGTTTTTTTAACCACAAAATGAAATAAATTAGGAAATATTTAATATTTTTAGAATCATTTAATAAGCTTTAAGAAATTTAAAATTTTGACTTAAACCAGTTGAGAAAAAGGTCCAAGTTAGGAACTCACCTGGCATCAACCAAGGTAGACAATACTGTTAACAGGATTGAATCAAACTATATTTTGTGCACTGATTGCAATATGCTATGTTGATTTTCATTTGCCTACAGTAAATAGAATGTCAAATGTGTCATGGGGAAATAAATACAGTGAAGTTTAAAGGGAGACATGATGCCCCAAAGCATCACTCAGTGGATTGATTTATCTTGCATGGTATAATGACTGCAGATGTGGATCTGTTATTCTAGATGAGGAATGTATTTGATGAGCTGATAGCACAAGCCAAGAAGCGTGGTTTTAATTACTGATGTGGAATTTATTTGTGAAGTACAAATGATTTACTACATTACTTTGTTATTGGCAGATGACCTTGCTCTTTACACCAGAACGTTGCTTTTCGATTAATCCAAAACAAAAATGTATTTTTGAGGACACTACCATTTGATATATTTTAAGCCAGTTGGCCGGTATTGTCAGTAAAAGGAACCTGACTAGGAACCTGACTGACATATTACAATTGTAACTGACTGGAGCTGCATGGTACTTTGCGGTATGATTTTGGTGACGGGGTGAGAGTGGGCTGAGTGGGTGTTCTTCCTTCAAAAAGGCAAGTCTGTATCAGGCTCATTTCAGGCTTAATGACTTTCAGAATTGTTCTGGGTGCTCAAATAAAATGAGAGAAATTAAGGAACATGAAGGAGAGCATGCAGAACATTTTATTGCTTTCTTTGAAGCCACAATAGAAGTAATCCATACCCCTGATGTAATTTCCAGAGCATGGGTAGGTTTCAGAACACCTGGCTTACAGTTTCAGCACAGCTGATAAAATAAAGTTAAATTTTAGATTCATGTGGCAGCCTGAACAGAAGAAAAATAACATGAGGGTTTCTTTTGTAAACATAATAGATGGAGCAGGGAGATAAGAGTCTCCCAAGCTCTTTAATCATTCTTTGTTAGATAAGTAACTTTAAGGCATCAAAGTATCTGAAATGTGAGATTTTTTTTAGCAGTGATTTGTAATACTGAAAGTGGTTCTGTGTGTTAGTTTATAAAAAGATGACACTGGATATTGAAACTTAGGTTTTATGTTTGAGTTATATGTGACATTAGAAATCAAATTATCATCGAAATAGCACCTTGGCTCTTAACACTTGTGAATTACCATTAAAACACACGTTAACTACTGTTATTTGCATTGTTCATGATAATGGAGAAAGTTTTGATATAAAAGACCAGCTAAAGTAGGGGCTCTCTATCTCAGAAACATGTAGCAATGGATTGTATGGGTTGTATTTTCTTTAAGCCACTGTTTCCTTGATAATTGCTGTATATAGTTTTTATGTCTAAAACAGTGATAAGAACAAAAGGCGAGATGAATACCTATCTGACAAGAGTATAGTAATCATTGCAAAATATAATTTGAAGATGTTAAAAGATATTGCTAAAGTGATATAATAAGGATTTTTTTTTGTCTGGTGCACAAGTATATGTCTTAAAGTGCAGAAACATAGAAGAAAAACAGTAATATATAAGAAATACGCATTTTGTGTTAAACAACTAAATTAGTTTTAACATGTACCTTGTAGCACTTGTGTTCTTAATTTTTGGGATCCAAATGTTTTTTGCCAAGCACCTAATGTAACTGTATTTTAAACAACAGTCACAAACAGTTTGGATTCTTTGGGATAACTCATCATTTAGATAACTTTTGGTCAAAGTGTCTTTCCCCTTTTACCCAAACATGGTGTTTTCTGTTTATTTGGATCAGAGACTGTTGGTAAACACAAAATTATCAACTCCTTTTGATTTAATGGTTACTTAATAGGAGGCTCTAATTATCTATCAATGCTAAATTAGAAGGTGTATAATAATGTCACAAAAAACTCAGAAGAAAGGACTTTGCAGCTGCTCTGGGTCAGATAACGTGTATTAACACTTCTGCGAAAGTAAATGTGATTTCGAAATGCAGCAAAAACATTGAACCTTTTGAATTGCAAAGCAAGAGATTGGCATCAGATTTATCTAAATGGCTGGTTGCAAATCTGTGAATCTTAACTATAAGTCAACAGCCCCTGTATGCATCAGGCAACTAATATAATGTGCCCTGCTTGTGAATAGGCTTGGGACAGCCCTCTGTTTAAACCCTGACACCAAAATCACACAAATTTCATCTTGTTCTGACTTGAACTGAATGCAGCCTCTGTTCACTCAAAATAAAAGTTGACGGTCTAAACCTCCCTTCTCCCTGGCTACAGATTGAACAATTAATGTACCCCTCTTTTATTTATTTGGCATATATTTTCAAAAACATATTGTTAATCATAACACAATGTTTATTTGCATTTTGTTCTCATTTTAATTCAGATTATCCAGCTAAGTTCTTGAGCTTCAATATCATTTGCCTTTGAATTCCTTGGTGTCAAAGTTTTGGTCATTAAACCATTATCATATAAGAAGACAGTGATGCAGTTCTAGTATTAGCCTTACACTGACAAAAAAAAGCAAGAATCAAAATACAAATGCAAGTCCAGATAAACTCCATCTGAATACCAAAGATACAGATGACCAGGAGGAATGTGTAGCAGATCAGGATCACTATGAAGCAAACCAGGAGAAATATGAAGCAGGTCTGAATTACTGTGAAGCAGGCAGAAAGGAGTGTGTAGCAGGTCAGTACCAGTGTGAAGCAGACTGAGAGGAGTGTGAAGCAGGTCGGGATCACTGTGAAACAGAGTGGGGTGTGAATGATCACTGTGAAACAGGTCAGGATCGGTAAGAATTAAATATTAAACTGATATCAGAGGAAGGCCAAGAGTTGATTGGCTGATGAGTATTATAGCTTTGGTGTCCTTTGTTCAAATTTAATGAGTTTGTCTAAGGAGATGGGAAATTCATAATTTCATGACGACAAGTAAAACATTTGAATTAACCCCTATTTTTAAGTGACAACAGAAGAAGAGGAGTGAATAGCTGGTGAATCTTTATTTTTTAAGTAGTACGTTTTATCATTTAATAAGATGAGGAATGGCAGGGAAATTCCAACTGCTGGAGTGATCATCCTGCTCCATGTGGGAACTCCAGGACCTTTCCAGTGTCCGGGATAACCATATATGCAGGAAGGGATTTGGCACTTAACAACATCGCTGCAGCACATCCATGAGGCTGAGAGTTTTGTGGAAAGCATGTTCATAGCTGTGGTACCCCTACAGTTTAAAAGTATGTAGGGAGAATAGGAAAAGGCAACTACTAGGTAGTCAAGTAGAAACTGGCAGATAGTTCAAGAGTCCCCTAAGTGCATCTCCCTCTCCAACCAGTGTCCAGCTCTGAATGCTGATGAAAGTAATGGATGTGCAGCCAGAGCCAAGTCCATGGCACGATCGTTTGCTCAGTTGTGCTGGGGGGCATGAAGAAGACTGGAATAGCAATAATGAAAGGATATTTGATAAAGCATTCAGATAGGTATTTGTGTCCCAAAATCATGAATTCAGTAGGGTATATTGTCTCTCTAATGTCCGGATCAAGAATCAGCTGCAGAGCACCCCGAGGGGGAGCAGTTGTTGTCTGCATTGGTATCAACATCTTTAGTAGAAAGAGGGATGTGGTCTACAGTCAGCATTTAGGGAGCTAGGTAGAAAATTAGCAAGCAGGACCTCAAAAGCAGTCATCTGCAAATGACTCCCGGTACCATGCACGTGGATATAGAAGTGGGAGGATAGAGTAGATTAATGTGTGGTTGGAGAGATGGTGCATGAGACAGGGCTTTAGATTCTTGGAAGTTTGGGATCAATTCTGGGGGAGGCAAGGCTGGGCAAGTTGCACCTAAAGAGAGATGGGACCAATTTCCTTTCAGGGCAATTTGTTGGTGCTATGGGGAAGGGTTTAAACTAACTTGGCAAAGGTTTGTGAACCAGGAGGCAATACTAGAGAGGAATACCAAGGGGAAAAGTGTACTTGGAGAGTCGGCTAGTACTAGAATGGGAAGTAGTAAGATATTAGGTGAGATTTGCATAAAAGGGAAAGTGATAAAGTCTATATAGGGTTACAGTGAAGGTGTGTGAATGCACAGAGTGTGGTAGTAAGATTGGTGAGTTGCAGACAGATAGTCATGTGGAAATATGAAGTTGTGGTGAACGCAGAGACCTAGCTTGAAGAAGAGTAGGACTATTAAATATCCCTGAATGCAAGGTGTTCAGGAAAGATAGTAAAGGAGGAGGGATGGCAGTATTGATTAAGGAGAACATTGCATTACTAGAAAGAGAGGGTGTCACAAAGGGGTCAAAGACAGAATCTGGCTGTAGTTAAGGAACAAAAAAGGTGCAATTACATTGCTCAGTTTAGTCTATAGCTGTATTGTGGGAAACATGTAGAGGAACAAATTTGCAAGAAATTACAGAGAATTCCAAGAATTATAGAGCATTTATAATGGGGTCTTTAATTATTTGAACATAGAATTGGATAGTAGTGTAAAGGAAAGAGAGGGCAAAAGTTCCTGGAGTATGTTCAGAAGAACTTGTTACAGCAGTATGCTTCCAGTCAAACAAGAAAGGAGACAGAGCTGAACCTGCTTCTTAGGAATGAGATGGGCCAAGTAGACCAAGGGCAGGATTTTCTGCTACCCCTGTGGCATGTTTCGCAGTGGCGGAGGTGGTCCACCATTGGTTATTAGTTGAGATCTTCTGGTCTTGCCATTGTCAACAAGGCTTACAATTGTCTGCACCTCTCACCACTGGAAAACCCACGGTGAGGGTTCCCCTATAAGATCCTGCCAATGGGAATGGCTGGAAAATTCAGGCCCAAATGTTAGTTGGGGAACATTTAGGGGACAGCGATAATTGTATCATAAGGTTTAGATTGGCTACGGAAAAGGACAAGGGAAATCCGAGTAAGATTAATTAATTGGGGGAAAGCCAACTTCAATGGGGTAAAAATGGATCTGGTCCAGATAAACTGGAATTAAAGATTAGTAGGCAAAGCTGTAACTGAACAATTGGCTGCCTTTAAAGAAAAGGCTGTTGGAGTACAGTTAAGATATATTCCCATGAAGGGGAAAGGGAGGGCAAACAATTCCAGAGCTCCCTGGACAGTGAATGATAGAGGTTAAAATGAAGATCGAGATAGTGGTTAAAATGAAGCAGAACATTTTTCTGATGACAGATGCAGGTGGATAATACAATGGAGATAAATCTGAAGAAACTCAGCAGGTCTGGCAGCAGCTCTGGAGAGAGAATCAGAAACCTGGAGGCTTCTGAAGAAGTCAAGTTGTACTCAAAACATGAACTCTATTTCACTTTCCTCAGCTGCCCGACATGCTGAGCTATTTCAGTACTTTCTGTTATTATTTCAGACTTCCAGCTTCTGCACTATTTTGTTTTTTGTACAGTTGTGAAGTATTTGAAAATAGAAGGTTCAGAGAGGAATTTAAAAAGCAAATTAGTGAAGCAAAGATGCAGTACGAGAAAGACTGACAGCTGACATAAAAGGAAATCCAAAAGTATTCCATAGCCAGATAAATAGTAAAAGTCTGGTAAGAAAGAGGTGGATGATTAGGGACCAAAAAGGGGATTTATGCATGCATGTAGGGGGTATGGCTGATGTATTAAATTACTATGTTGCATCGGTCTTTACCAAGGAAGAAGATGCTGCCACCATCGTGTTGCGAGAAGGGTGAGACAGTGGCGTATTGGAATTGTTGCTGAACTATTAATCCAGAGACCCAGGGTAATGCTCTGGGGATCTGGGTTTGAATCCCACCACAGCAGATGGTAGAATTTGAATTTGGTAAAAAATCTGGAATTAAAAGTCTGATGATGACTATGAAATCACTGTCAATTGTCTTAAAAGTCCATCTGGTTCACTAATGCCCTTTAGAGAAGGAAACTATCATCCTTACTTGGTCTGGTTGATATGTGACTCTAGACCCAAGCAATGGTTGACTCTTAAATGCCATCAGGGGTGGGCAATAAATGCTGGCCCAGGCAGTGACACCTACATCCCATGAATAAATTTAAAAAAGAGGTAATTCTGACATTTGAAATGTTTAAAATTGATAAGGATGAGGTATTAGATAGGCTGTCGGTAACTAAGATTGATAAGGTGGCAGGACTGGATGAGATGTATCCAAGGATATTCAGGGAAGTAAGAGTGGAAATTGCAGAAACACTGACTATTCAAATCTTTCTTAGATTCAAGGGCCATGCCAGAGGACAGGAGATGTTACACCCTTGCTCCAAAAAAAGGGATAAAGATAAATCCAACAAGCCAGTTATTTTAACATCGGTGATGGGGAAGCTTTTAGGAATGGTCGTTTGGAACAAAATTAATAGTCACTTGAGCAAATGCAGGTTAATTAAGGAAATTCACAGGTTTGTGAAGGGAAAATTATGTTTAATTAGCTTGCTTGAGTTTTTTGATTAGTTAACGGAGAGGGTAGATAAGGGTAATGCTGTTGCTGTTGTGTATATGGATTTCCAAAAGGCATTTGATAAGGTGCCACGCTATAGACTTGTGAACAAAGTTATAGCTCATGGAATAAAAGGGACAGGAGCAAAATGGCTACAAAATTTGCTGAGTGACAGGAAACAAAGAGAAATGGTGAAGTTTTTTTAAAGTAATCTTTTTGGACTGGAGTAGGGTTTAATAATGGAGTTCCCAAGAGATGAGTGTTAGAACCTCTGATATACAGTAATAATTCAGACCTTGGTGTACAGAACATAATTTCAAAATTTGCAGATGATACAGAATTTGGAAGTATTGAAGACCATGAAGAGGACAGTGTAAAACCTGAAAAGGACATAGATAAGTTGCTGAAATGGACACACAATGACAGATGAAATTTAATGCAGAGAAGTGTGAAATGATTAATTTTGATTGGATGAATGTGAAAGGCAATGTAAAATTTTAAAATAAATACAGGACAAAGGGATCTGGGGATATATATGTGCATAAATCATTTAAGGTGGCAGGAGAGGTTGAAAGAGCAGTTAATAATGTATGAAGCATCCTGGGCTTTATCAATATGGGCATAGATTACAAATGCAACACAGTTATATCAAACCTATATAAAACACTGGTTTGGACTCAACTGGTTTGTTGTATCCAGTTTGGGACACAGTCTTCAAGAAAGGTGTGAAGGCATTAGAGAGAGTGAGAGCATTAGAGTGAGAGAGAAAGTACAGAAAAAATTCAGGAGAATGATTCTAGATAGGAGGAACTTCAGTTACGTAGAAAAATGTAAAAGTTGGGACCATTCTCCTTTGAGAAGGCCGAGAGGAGATTTGTAGAGGTATTTAAAGTCTTGAGGGATCTGGACAGAGTAGATGGGGAGAAACTGAACAATCTAGAACTAGAGGTTGCAGATTAAGGTAATTAGCAAAAGAAGTAATGGCAACATGAGGAAAAGCTATTTCACCCAGTGGCTGGTTAGGATCTGGAATGCATTGCCTGAGAGTGTATAGTGGAGGCAGATCAATTGAGGTTTTCAAATAAGGATTGGATCACTATATGAAAAGTAAAAATGTGCAGGGCTATTGGGAAAAGGCAGCGGAGTGGCACTGGTTGAATTGCTCCTTAAGAGGGCTAGCAGACATACAGTGGGCCAAACAGCCTCTTTCTGCACTGGAACCATTGTATGACTTATGAAACTATTTGCCAAATCTGCCATCCCTGCAAGACTGCATATATTCTAATATATATCTCATCTTAAAACACAACTATGTTACAAGTAGTGGTGGGGAAGTAAAAAATAGTTTATTTAAACCCCTGGACACAGGAAACAATTCAGACACTGAATTTAAATTGCTCACGCAAAGTAACAGTTCACTAGAGTGTATTAAGATCCAATTAATTAAACTGAACATATAATTGCAGAGAAAGAGATTGTGTCATTGAGACAGTTCCAAAACAGTGTTGCTCCAGAAATAATGAGGAGTTGCATATTGCCACGATGTTGGATGGTCTCATGCTCTCTCCATATTCATAAGATTCCAATTGTGTGTTACATGACAATTTATTTTTCCATAGGACTATTTCAAACATGTGCCAAAAAGGAGCAGACAATGACAGAGAAGTAGCTTTTAGACAATTTATTAAACTGGTAATGTTACTAGTAGTGAGTAGTTTAATTAGTTGATAATCAAAAATAGTAATTTTAGCATGCTTTGCAGAATGGCACTACATCACCTTTCCACCTTATTAAATGAAAATGAATATTTTTGAAACCTAGATCTGTCAAATTTTCTGGGTGTATTTTATAAACGTGTCACTGCAAGAATACAACATAAGGTTGGATAGAAGTTGTACATGTTTTGGAGTATGCCAGGAGAGTGGAAGAGAGGAGTTCATTTCATTAGGACCTTCATTTCTTTGATTGATGTAACACCAATAATCAATATGTTAAAGACGTCACTAAAAATTAACAAGCACACTGTGTAATTGTTCATCTTACAGTATTTTCCACAGCAGCAAAGCAATAGATTTGTGATCAAACTCGGATTACAGTGCTTGTGAGGAGTCATTATAGTATTATGACCCATCTGGTTATCTTTGCTTGTTTCTGAATGGTATTTGTATATATTCTGATACAAGCTGCTTCAGGAACTCAAGTCTTAATTCTTATTCTGCCATTCAGACTCAATTGTGAACCTTACTGAACAATGCAGACAATACAAAATACATATCTCTTGTACACTATTCTGCATTTTGATACAGATTTATAATCCAACAAACATTGGTTCACTTAAATATTCATAACTATCTTTTAGGATCGCCAACAGACACAAGTCAGTGGTGTTTAGAATTCAGGAACCTAACAACAATTTTGTTAACAGAACTTTTGGAAACTGCAATAATTTAAATCAGTGCTATTGATCTGTCCAAACGCATCACTAATTTACAATGTCAAAAGGCATATCTACTCCTTGAATCAGCTCCTGCGTATTTTAAGACATCACGTTCAGCCTTGGTAAAGGCCAGCCTGTGCTGTTTTCATGCACAAAGTATTGCCTGTGGAGAAAATTTATGACTCAAATGTTGATTTTTCAGCCTGCATGTAAGGCCAGAGAATGAGGCAATAAATATGTCATTCTGATCAGGCAGATCACTTTTGAGTGTCGGTTATTTTAGAAATATATGCAGGGTTAAACAGTAGCAGGAATGAAGCCAGATCCTTTGCAGATATGATACTCATTGGCCACAAAACTACCATCCATATCAGGCGATGACTAATCAGTATAACTGTTCCATTTTGTGTTTGACATCAATAGAAGCTGCTGTACGTAAAATTGTTCCAGATAATGTTCTCAGCTATTTAACTCTTTGCACAGTTCAATCACATCAATATAAATGTGGGAACACAATATAGTTGATGCATGATTCTGATATATTTTGGAAGAGGTTTTTAAAAAATTTTCTTTTCCACTCTGAAAATTTCAAAGGAGGCTCTGACAGTCTAAATTAGTAGCCACTGTTGGCAGCCTTTCCATTCACTCTAATGACCATTTCACTGACTCAAAGTCCAGACAGCCATGCAACCCAGACCGACATCATATTCAAATACGACAAAAGAGTCTATGACTCCGCTAATCTCTTTGGTTGTTTGCTAATGATATTCCTGGCTGTGCTAGGTGGGAAAAACAAGACTGCTTTAGGATAAGCAGACAATTTTGCTTTAGGATAATCGGGCAATTTTAGAGAAGAATTTTTTTGTCAGTAAAAAAATACTTTATTATAAGAAAAGGTTTTATCATGACATGTAAATTTTAACATGGCCTCTTGAAGAAATTGAACCAATAGATATCTGTGCTAAATTAGAATAATGTTTATTTGATTCTGTTTAGTGAGTACACAGACAAAAAGCAGCCTTTAAAACTTTGTCAAGCAATAAGCTTCTGAATGGACGTGTTTATAAAGATTCTAGTCAAATGTAATTTACTGAAGTTTAGGACTCCAGGCAGACATGCTTTATCAGGTTTCATCATTTTGGTTACCTTTTTTTTGGGTCACATTTTCATTTTTTCTCGCCAATGGATGCACTATTAAGAATTAAGATTATAATACATACAACACTGCAGAGCTTACAAACTAGGAATATGTAAACAAAGACAGTGACTCAACAGTTAAGAACTAATAGTAAATTGTTAACAGAATTATAAAAATGATCTTGTACTACTAACATGAAAGATTTCTCTTCAGTTTTCTCAACAAAACCCATCCAAATTGAAGTTTTTTTAATTTCCATGGAAGATGACAAGCTAACACTACAGAATGTCACAATAGGTATTAGCTAATTTCTATTTTTGCCCACTGAAATCAGATTCAGTGACATCATAATGTTTGCACAGATAATTAACATTAGGTTAAGGTGTATGGTCAGTTACAACATAAAATCAAACCTCTGATTCAAATGTTAGGTTAAAAAGTTACCTTTTATGTCAACTCCTCTCATTATTTGTAAATGCCCTGTGTTAAAAAAAATTCCCGTGGGTCTCATAAGACTATAATAGCTTCATGAAAAAAGCCCACAGGATTTTACTGCATAAATTGTACATCTATAATATCTGCAAGGAAGCTGCATATTACTTGATTGCTTTTCAACATGAAACTACTGTCCGAGCAACCGTCTGTCTGAGAACAATGAAAGAGAATGGTTAATTTGGACGTTTGTTTTTGGTTGAACACAATGGTATTTATATAAATTCTTTTGACATACACTTTGTTGTTTCTATCGAAATGGAGAGAAGGACTTACTGGAGAGAAGTCAGTCAGCTCTCGATACCTCTTCCCACTTCTTTCTGTTGCTTGGCAAACAAAAAGTTCAAATGCTGGCAGTTTTGTCTCCAGTGTTAGAAAACTACAGGGGGAGTTGAAATGCTGGCGACTTCAGCAAAGAGCTCTAGTATGGGACAATTGGACAAAAAAGAATCCTCCGCAATTTTTTTCTGTGAGGGTCAGCATGTCACCAGCTGTTAGGTGCAGAGAAATGTCTGAAATTGTACATGTAGGACTTTTCCCCCCATTGTGTGTTTGTTCAGAAAATTTGAAACCAGCCAACCGAGTATTTTGTGATGGACCTGCTAAAAGTCAGCCCAATTATGGGGAAATCTCTGGTTGGCTGAGTTTGAATTTGTGAAATTGACTTAATAAGAATGTCAGTTTGAAAGGAGATACGGCAGCTTTAACTGCAGCCTCATCTTTACAAATTACATTGGTTAATTAAATTATTTCAATTACTTGAAGCCAGGTTTATTAGACGATGAGCCCAGAGAGTTTCACTAACACTGAGATAAAAGGAAATTTGTCTGTTGATGCCATTGTTTAGTTGAAGCTCTTTGGTGCTGACAGATGTCCTATAGCACCATCAGGGCAGGGAGGCCCCAGTTAAAGTAATGGATAGCAGTCTCATGTAAAGATTGGTCCATTACAAGGATGGATTTTCAGCAGGCTATAAATCAGTGCCTGACTCATTTTCTTTCCCAGCACAGAGATGAGCTGCTGTTTTTCTTGTTATAATTGAACGTCAGCCATGAGCAAAGGGCAGAAAAGGGAATTTTATGTTGACATTCATTATTTTTTCACCAAGTAAAAGACAGGAGGTTTTTTGTTAGGCAAATATTCATATCATATCTAGAACCTACATTAGCACATGAATGTGATGCCTTTTTCACCCCGTTCCAATAATGATTCAAATTGCTCAGGGGTTCCAACTCACTGTTTACTTATTACTGAATATATCATGCTTTTACCAAAGCATTTTTGGAGTTGCAAGATTACAATGGTCTTAAATTTACAAGAGAATGACAGTCACTGCTGTGTAAAGAGAGGTTAAATGCACAATTTACATATTCATTTCATGATTCATTTGTTTGATGATTTATATGTATTTAGAGTGCGTTTTGCCAATTGTGTTGCCACATAACTTTAATCATTCTATGGCAGATCTGCTGGGCTTGGCTGAAGAAAAAATCAGAAATCCCTCTGATTGTATATCATTATAAATGATGATTATTTACATATTTTGGGGTTCCTGCATTACTTTCCTCTTCTGATACTGCTGCCTGCTGTCCAGCATCCCGTTAGCCAAGAAGGGGCTGGATGACCTGGACTGCAAAACTTTTCAAACCATCAGTTCTGCCACTTGACTAACAAACAGGAGGCACATTCAAGACAAAACAAAATACGCTGATCATTTCCTCACTGCACCCCTTTACCAAGACAGAACGCGTCACTAGCAGTCTAAACGAGAACTTGCAAAGCATACCCCATGGCGGATAATGGAACTGAGCCTTGAAACTTTGGTCCTGCAACCTTCTAGCTAGGAATCCAACACACTTTACTGGCTGAACAGCTCTAAATTGAACGTTTCAGAGCAAATCCTATTTTCAAATAACTTGCTTATGCGAGTTATCCACCTATAGCATTTCCATCATACACCAAGTCAGTGTTACTTTGTGCAGAATTTTGTTTCTCTTTCTCACATATTTTCACTCGCAAGATTTCTAGCATCCAAAATACAGAAACTAAAAGTTTACATTATGTTCCTATGGATGATGATCTTTGCCAATCTGATTGGTGCTATAAATGTGCAGGTATTTTGCTATTGTGTGCTATGGAATGATAGACTGTGACTTTTGCTTCCGATGTCTTGCTTGTTGAGTTCCTGATCTTATCAAGCAGATATTGGTTGAAGATTAGCTGCTTTCCCCACTTAGAACGACCAATTAGAGGATAAGACAATCTGTGAGATTCTTACACACAGCACATCAACCAACCCACAAGCAGCAATGTCAGTGCGAGTCACCTACTTGCCTTCTCTTCCTCATGAATGATGTGTGAAATGGGAAGATGTAAGGGCCAAGGAACTATAAACACAAAAACAGAGGTGATGGAGGGCTGCTGGGACCCTTGGAACCATGACCTAATAAGAGCTAGTGCCTTCAGGACAGAAGAAAAAGGAGTGAAATTGTTATTTGCAATTCTTCACACTAAGGCTAAACTCCACCTAGAACTTATTACTGAGGTTCTTGAGATAAAAGCAGCAGGTTGCTCAGGAGAAAGATATGTTTACGTTTGAAGATAGTTTATTTTTGTTGGTACGTGCAGTTGGAGCATTTGCTAAATGTAATGCTTTCTCATTCTACTCTTTAGGTTTTCTGCCTTTAATGTGTAAACCTTAACAATAAGCATACTGTTGTGGTTCCACTTAATAGGCAACCTTTTAAGCCAGTATCAGTGACAATCCTGAAGTACTTGTGCTATCAAGAAGTTGTGACCTATTGTTTTCTGAAACAAATGTAACTTACTGCACATTTTCAGATCAATAGTTTACTTAGGCTTTCTTTGTTTGACACTTTTGTTTTCTGTGGCAGTCTCTGGAAAATGTCTTTATTTATTTTCTGATGTACTGACACAAAATAATTGGTGGAAGATATCTTCATTTATTTCACTCAAAATATTCCACTTGGCCGATTGTGGTCTTGGGTTCTGGAGCAACAGCTCCAGATGGCGTCAGTTTAGTAAATGGGATGGGATTGGGTAGACGGTACTGACAGTGCATGCGGAATAAGCTAGTGGGACAACTCCAAGTTGCATTTCAAAGTTTCAAATTTATAATTGTCAAAGAGCTTGCAGGAGGAAAGAAAACTCAATGGGTATAATTTTCATAATGGAAAACAAAAAGAAAATGGTGAAAGTAATGATAAAATTAAACAAGCGAGGTGGAAAATAAAGTCAAGCAAATCCTGATATCAGTATTTTCAAATCTCAGAGGGGCGAAGAATTATCATGTGAATGAATAGCAATTCTATAATCAAATCTAAATTTACTGTCTTATCTTTTTGCTCTTTTACTCTTTTGCCTGTCACTCATTTGCTCCCTTCATTCTTTCATCTCCTTTACTCCTTCCTGTTTGTATTGGATTCTGTGCCTTGTAATCTTTGTTCCAAGTGACCCAGGAACTCCAGTATTCTGCCGCCTTATTAATTTTTAATATATTAAGTGTTTTACTGTTGGGAGCAGGTGTCAGGAAAATATTCTAATTGTCAGCTTTAGGCAAAAAAATATCGAATCCGGGTGTCAGCTCGCCGAAAATAGACTGCAAAGAAATCAGCAAATTCTTGCTTATGTTAAATGTTCCTGACATTTGTTCCACTGAAATTATATGCAGTTTATCTGCTAAGCTGAACATTTTATCAGCATGACAATTGAATTGTGCAGTGTATATGCGGCAGAAAAATGGTAATTGAGTATTTTATCAGAGGCTTCCATGAAATGGACTTTGTAGTCATAAATGAAGATTAAGGCTGTTGTTCACAGAGACGTACAAATTGGAGTGATTTATTATCTGTGACATCAATATGTCATTGCTTGGATACAAAATGAAAAACACTGAATTGCAGCTAAGCAGCGGAAGGTAAATACAGGTTTTAATTATTTGCTCCAAACCATTAAAACTGAGATGAAATTGTCATTAAGATCGCACAGCTGTTACACTAGGCTCATTTGTGTGGATTAAAAAAAGACAGTAATAAAGGATCATGTCAGAACAGAGGAACAATGAATGCATGATTCATTGTAAATAATCATTAACACAGGAATCCTGAAAGGACTTTTTGACTTACACAGTTCGCCTGGCACTAATCTGTATATCCTATTGAATTCTTTTGAACAACCTAATTGAAAGTAGATTTTTAAAATAGTCATTAGACTTTTAGACTCTTGCCCCAGAATTCAAGACAATTCAATTAAGACACTGTGCTGAGCCTTCATTGTTGAAAAGCAATCTCAATATAAAAACGTGTTAAGCAGCAAAATGTCTTTAAGAGCATGGTGCCCATTAAATTGACTTTGTTTTTTCACTGTTGCACTTAAAATGTAATTAATTGTTTTACATTACTGATTGTGGTGCTTTATTTTCGTATCAATGCTAAATTTCACTTACTTTGGTCAGATTGCAACAACATTAATGAATTTCCCAGTGCTGACTTTACTCTTTAAGTATCATTATTCCACGCATAAGTATTCATTTTCTAGGCATTAGGAATGTTGCCAGTAGTGACAAATTGAACTGTGAATTATATGATAATGCTTGCACTGTTTAGAAGCTTTGTTTTTCAGCCTGTTAACAGAAAGATAACATTGTTGGTCTGTGAATGGTTTTGAAGATTATTAACGCTTTCAGAACCAAATCACATTTTTGCGAACTCTTCAGTGTGTTTTTATATTAATATGTATTACTATCACTCACACACACGCATCACTATATTTTCCCTCAAAATAGCAAGCTGCAGAATCATACCATATTCCACAAGGAGCTATTTCATATTTTATTTCTACTTATACCCAAGTTTCAAACATCACATTTCAAAGAAAATGTCAGAGCTATATAAAACAATGATAGAAAGGCAGTCATTTGATGCTGAGGTCAACTGCAGGTTAATTTCTGTTGTCGAGGGAGCATTACAGCATATAACATGTTACAAATATTCTGCTGCTAAGATGGAGCTTTGGGTTCTTTTAAGACTGCTCGGTCTATTTGCTGTTTGTGGAGGGCTAGTGACTCTTGGACTCCCAGTCCACTTTCTATTTTTTAAGTACAACTGTTAAATTGATCAGAAATTATTTGTTGTTCTGATTTATTTTTGATTCACTACTTTTTTTTCACTAACACAAATTTCAAATGCTAAAAATAAGATTTTAAACAAATGCATAACATCAAAAGAATCATTATTCACCAATAACACGACTAGTTTTGTGGACGGAATTGCATTTGTTGCCTTTCACTAACTTTATTTTAAAAGTTTTTATTTCAGTAAAAGTCAGGTTAGACTTCAGCTAAAGTGCAGGATCCGTTTCCAATTAATTAGCAACCTGCCCAACCCCTGCCTCACCTCAAGATCCTGCTCCCTGTGAAACCATAACCACTTCTAAAGTACTCATACTCAAAGGACCTGCCTTTCATGCACCCAGATCAGGGGATCTATACAAATGCTTTCAGGTCCCTTCGTTGGAATGCTTCCACTGAGTATTGACAGCCTGGTTACTGAACTACAAGCGGGCACAGGTTCAAGGTGAGAGGTGGTAAATTTAGGGGAAACGTGCGGGGAAAGTCCTTCACACAGAGGGTGGTGCGTGCCTCGAATGCACTGCCAGTGGAGGCAGTGGAAGCTGGCACGTTCTTGACGGACACATGAATCGGAGGCGAACAGAGGGATAGAAACCACATATCTACGCAGGCTTGGTGGACCGAAGGGCCTGTTCCTGTGCTGTTGTGCTCATTGTATGTTGCGTGGGGGCTTGCTGCTTCTTCCAAAATCATGAGGAGATGGGACTGCATCGGAAACCTGGCACCCCGATCCGGGATGTGAAATTACAGCTTCACCCATCTCTTGTCCCACCTCCTCAGCCAAACAAAAATTCAGCCCTTCATTTTCAATGATGGGCATTATTGATTATATGTGCATGGCAGCGTTTGTTTATGTTTGAGTTCCAGACAATCTAATTCTTCTTATCCTCAGTAAAGAGGAATTCATTTTCATTGCATGACAATATTTCAGTTTATCTATCTTTGAAAAATGATTCAAATATAAACTGGATGAACATGACAAGGCTTTCAACGTAACATTTAATTAAAAGTTATTAACTTAATTTTTACCAAATTAAAAGCAGCGAACTGAGAGCCACACGCTGCTCTGGATTTAATGCAGCCCATCATGGTGGGAACTATGGTCCACTTAATCCTGGGAGAGGCCCCGTGTCAGTCTCCCTGGAGCGGAAAAACCTCCTTGGACTAAGTGGGAGAGTGGAAGGGGCTTACACAGGACTGCCAGCAGTGAGATGTCAATTAGGCTCATTAATGAGTCAATTGACACCCTTTATCCGTAAGCCCACTGCAGTTTAGTGGTGGCTCAGGAATTCAGTGGAGCCCATTTGGCTTTCCTGGACCCTTGGAAGGCTTCTAGCAAAATCTGTTGGGTTTGTCACTGCCTCCCAGGGAGGCCCCTCGTAGTCAGGCACTCTGTGTCCAATCATGGGACCCGGCATTGGGATAGGGGTGGCTGCTAAAAGCCACTCCCCCTGCCTGTGACCTCCATTCCCCTCTCGCTCACTTTTGGTCTGGGGTCCCACAATGACCCTGGGCCTCTGGTGTGTGTGGTGCTGCCAGCAACCACTACTTCTACTAGTGCAGGAGAAAATTATGATCTGTGGACTCTGAATGGCTGGTAACTCTCAGCGGGTTGGACTTCCATCGCTGTGGACCTCAGTCTTATTTAAGACCCGTTGGAGGCCGCTTACTTGGATTCCATTGGTTCTGCCCCATGGAACTGACATGGATTCCCCAACCGGTGGGTGAGACTCCCATTGGCCCTGTCAGAATTACGGCCATTGTGTTTACATTTACCATTTAATAATTTGATGTTGAGTGGAAACTCGTGCAGGTTCTCTCAGGTAAACCTTTTGCTAAACTGAGATCAGCATAATGTTCTTTAATTTCTACTAAAAATGGTTGGAAAACTTACTTCAGGTAAGAGGTTAATAACCAATAATAATAGCTACTGTCAGCTGTGCCTCTGTTAGTAGCAGTTTTGCCTCTGAGGCAGAACGCTGTGCATTTGTGTCCCACTCCAGAACGTGAACACAAACAATTAAGACTCACACTCTAGTGCAGTCCAGAGGGAGTGCTGCACTGTTGGAGCTGTTTTTAAACAGTGGCCCTCTTTGCTCTCTGAGGCCGATGAAAAGATCTGCTGGTGCTGTTTCGAAGAAGAGCAGTAGAATTGCCCCCACTGTGCTGGCCAATATTTATCTCTCAATCAACATCTCAAAATGATTCTATCTGATTGACAGGCCATGATTACATTGCCGTTTGTGGGAGTTTGCTGTGGCCAAAGTGGCTCCCCGATTTCTACATTACAACAGAGACTATGCTTTAATGTACTTTATTGGTTGTAAGGTGCTTTGGGATGACCTGTGGTCATGGAAGGCACTACATTGATGCAAGAATTCCTTTTCTTATTAGGCACAGAATTCAGTGCTCAAAACACAGATTAAAGCGTCCATAAAATAATTTTTAAAAATTCAACCACTAACCCTGTAACTTCTTCATTACGTGGACAACCTGCAGTGCATCATTTTGATTTGATTTGATTTAATATTGTCACATACATTAGTATACAATGAAAAGTATTGTTTCTTGCGCTCTGTACAGACAAAGCATGCTGTACATGGTGAAGGAAAGGAGAGAGTGCAGAATGTAGTGTCATAGCAGACACCTGACACATAATCTACTGGGTTATTTTTAAGACTGGGTGCATGAGAAAGATACCTGAAACCCAATTGCTGTCAACCCCATCTTATTTCTTTGCGCAGGAAAAGTTACGGAAAGAGTTACAGGGTGCTACAGTTACAAAATAGTATACGCCGTACTCATCGTGAGAAATTGTCTGGGGTTTTGCAAGTAATAGAAAGAAAACAATGCATTTACAAGTATGTTCTGAAGATGTCAAATGGACTCAAAACATAAGTTTCTCTCTTCACAGATGCTGTCAGATCTGCTGAGCCTTTGCAACATTTTCTGTTTTTATTTCATTTACAAGTGTTGCCCGTCACCATACTTACAATTCTTTATTACACTTTTTTTTTGAAGAAGCAATGATTGTAATAATGATAATGCTGAGATTTTTGATGAGCAAGGGCGGGGAGGGGGGTAAAGGGTTATCAGGAGTCAGCACAAATGTGGAGTTGAGGTTAAGATCAGATCAGCCGTGATCTTATTGAATGGCAGAGCAAGCGCAAGGGACCGAGAGGCCTACACCCATTCCTTGTATGTATGGATGTATGCCATGATTTAAAATGTATAGAATCCTCCAAGAATTGAATATTTCTTAATTGTTGCAAGAGCCAAGGGCCAAAGTGTCCTCCCTCTATGCTGACTAGCCCACCATCATCCTGCAATGGATGGATAAGTGCAGTCTGAAGAATGCAGAAGAGTAAAACCCTGGCAAAAATGCTGATAACTCCTTAACAGTCACAACTTTAAAAAGAAAGTCAATCCTCTGGCCTACAATCCGGATCTAACCAAGCATTTCTTTAACTGCAGTTAGATTTGGCGACCTTAAGAGGATATAAGGAAAGATTCTCAAATTTTAGATATCTAAACTTAAGTCAAAATGGTTCTTAATTAAAACTGTTTCACAGAGTGAAGCACTGGATGTTAGCAATTTAACTTCCAGTGAATTGGTCAATGGTGCCAGTATTTAGAATTATAGAATCCCTGCAGTCCAGAAGGAGGCCATTCGACCCATTGAGTCTGCACCGACCACAATCCCACCCAGGCCCTATTCCCGTAACCCTACATATTTACCCTGCTAACCCTCCTGACACGAGGGTCAATTTAACATGGCCAATCAACCTAAACTGCACATCTTTGGACTGTGGGAGGAAACCAGAGCAATCAAATGAAACCCACGCAGACATGGGGAGAACGTGCAAACTCTGCACAGATAGTAACCCGAGGCCGGAATTTAACCTGGGTCCCTAGTGCTGTGAGGCAGCAGTGCTAACCACTGAGCTACTGTGCCATTCAAAACGGTAGGAAAGTGATTGGAGTATGAGAGCTGATTTCATGTATATTGGGTTGCCATTAATGAATAAGTACATTGAAAGTAAATGGAAATCTTTCAACATCAGGCTGAATTTTACTAGCCCTCTGGAGACAGGCTGGGAGGAAGGAAGGATTGGTAAAGTGGCAGTGGAAGGTAATGGGAGGGACATTGGACATCTTCTAGTAAAGATGGGATATTCCCAGAAGCCGGAATACCAGTGGCTCAGCTGTTCATCAGCTGGAAACCGCTTGGAATTTTAATTCAATTAATTGGCCAGTTACTGCTCATTTGGTCATGTCACCACCACACTAAGATTTTACTAGCATTGGCACAGCCCTTTGTTGCATGGAGAGTGTGATGACTTCAGCCAGGCTAATGAGGTTGGCTTGCTAGAGAATGAACTAAGAACATAAGAACATAAGAAATAGGAGCAGGAGAAGGCCATCTAGCCCCTCGAGCCTGCCCCGCCATTCAATAAGATCATGGCTGATCTGAAGTGGATCAGTTCCACTTACCTGCCTGATCCCTATAACCCCTAATTGCCTCACCGATCAGGAATCCATTTATCCGTGATTTAAACATATTCAACGAGGTAGCCTCCACCACTTCAGTGGGCAGAGAATTCCAGAGATTCACCACTCTCTAAGAGAAGAAGTTCCTCCTCAACTCTGTCCTAAACTGACCCCCCTTTATTTTGAGGCTGTGCCTTCTAGTTCTAGTTTCCTTTCTAAGTGGAAAGAATCTCTCCATCTCTACCCTATCCAGCTCCTTCATTATCTTATAGGTCTCTATAAGATCCCCCCTCAGCCTTCTAAATTCCAAGTAATACAAACCCAATCTGCTCAGTCTCTCCTCATAATCAACACCCCTCATCTCTGGTATCAACCTGGTGAACCTTCTCTGCACTCCCTCCAAGGCCAATATATCCTTCCGCAAATAAGGGGACCAATACTGCACACAGTATTCCAGCTGCGGCCTCACCAATGCCCTGTACAGATGCAGCAAGACATCTCTGCTTTTATATTCTATCCCCCTTGCGATATAGGCCAACATCCCATTTGCCTTCTTGATCACCTGTTGCACCTGCAGACTGGGTTTTTGTGACTCATGCACAAGGACCCCCAGGTCCCTCTGCACAGCAGCATGTTGTAATTTCTTTCCATTTAGATAATAATCCAATTTGCTATTATTTCTTCCAAAGTGAATAACCTCACATTTGTTAACGTTATACTCCATCTCCCAGATCCTCGCTGACTCACTCAGCCTGTCCAAATCTCTCTGCAGACCTTCTACGCCCTCCACACGATTCACTTTTCCACTTATCTTTGTGTCGTCTGCAAACTTTGTTACCCTACACTCAGTTCCCTCCTCCAGATCGTCTATATAAATGGTAAATAGTTGAGGCCCCAGTACCGATCCCTGCGGCACGCCACAAGTTACCATCTGCCAACCAGAAAAGTACCCATTTATTCCGACTCTCTGCTTCCTGTCGGATAGCCAATCCCCAATCCACGCTAACACCCTACCCACAACTCCGTGTGACCCAATCTTCTTCAGCAACCTTTTGTGAGGCACCTTATCAAACGCCTTATCAAACTACCTGATGAATCCTATTTGAAGGTTAAATTAGAGAGCCTCATGATCCCTATTTAAAGCAGGTGCGTCAGATTCCCAGCCTGCATTCAGCAGCGAGCAACTGGAGAGCTGGCTGTGTACAGATGTATAGTGTAAATAAAGTAACTTGGTGACAGGACTTTCACCTCCATGGAGTTATTACAGAGAGGCTGTTAAAAATACTGTGGCAGCCTTTCAGCCATTTCCTGTAGTTGGTGGTGAGGGCGGGGGGGCTCACTTTTTGTCCATTCCATGATCCATGTAGCCCACCTCCGAGCAGCAATAGCCATCTCCTGCAGCGCCGTCTTCAATTCCCTGCAGCCTCAGCCCCAGCAACCTCTGTTGCTGGTGCTGCCGAGCTGTCGGCCATCTGATTAGGTCAGCTGTGTTGGGAGGTGGTCTGCCACCCTCAATTGGTGGTGGCTTCATCATCGGCCACCACTGCTAACATCCAGGCGGATCACCCCCCTCCCCGGCCTGAAAGTTGATTGGTACCTCAGCAACATGAAATCTGACTGCTCTGCGGCAATATTACTCTGGGGTGGCCTTAAATTAGTGCAGCGTGGGACTTCTGCCTCTCGGGGATAGGAATTTCTACCCAAGAGAGCTGCTGGCCAATCAGATTGGCAGGCTGTTCTGTAGGCCTAGCAGCGCCAGATGACAGTAGTGGCCACTGCTGGGACTACAAGCAGTCCCCTTGAAGCAAATGTCTCTTGGACTTCAGGTACGCCTGGGAATTTTGGGTGGGCATGGAGGACCTGAGAGGAGAAGAATGGGAGGTCAAGTTAGGCCGGGGCATGGGTGGGATGGTGGGACAAAGAATGTGAAACATCTTGAGGTACCCCTTCCTGGCAGCAATCCACCTTGTCAAAGCTGCCGGGTTGCCCGCCTTGCCTCAGCCTTCTCCTACAGACTGGAAAATTGTGACGGAGGTGGATTGAGGTCCTTAAGTGGCTGTTAATTGTTCACTTAAGGGCTCTATAGGCCTAAGGGTGGGAGTGTGGCCTGACACCTGACCCATCTCACTGCAGTATATGGGACTGATCTGGGGTTGGCTGGAAGGCAACAGTCTGACCATCCGGTTTATTTTACACACTTCCCCTCACCCTGGCCTACAAATAACCAGTGAGGGAACTGTAAAATTCATCCCAGCAGCCCTGCAGTCCCACTGCCCACCCATGTGGATTTGGGATTGCGCTATCCATCCTGAGACTTGCTCATTTAAATTGATGTAAAATTCAGCCAATTGTGTAGATATATCTTAATGAAAAAAAGCAATCTCAATGGAGACAAAGTAAAGAGAAAGGCTTGAAGTGGATAAATTTTTAAAAAAGATTTAAAGGGGGGACATACTACATTGTTATAGGGTCCACATATGAAATTCTACAGAAGCATTCGGTCCAAAGATGTGCAGGTTAGGTGAACTGGTCATGGTAAAATTGTCCCTTAATGTCCCACGATGTGTCAGTTAGATGGATTATCCATGGGAAATGTGTGGTGTTACGGGGTTAGGGCCCTGGGTAAGTTACTCTGTCAGAGAGCAGGTGCAGACTCAATGGGCCGAATGACCTCTTCTGCACTGTAGGGACTCTATTGATTACAAGACTATTGGAAGGGACATAACCGCTGATATTATAACTGCTGGAGTTTGGAGAGAGCAAAGGGCAAAACCCCCTGAGCATTGCACAACGCAGTTAACATGGTGATGAACAGGAGATGGTTCATATTTTAATTATCCACTTTTTGGAGAGTTTAACTTTAACCAGGGAGAAGACTGGCAGCATATCATCACACATCAAACAGGTTACATGTGTTCTGGACTTTAATGTTAGTGATGCTAAGGTTCAGGATAGGCTTAAGGAGTTGAAAATCAATACAACCGAAGATGGAAGGACCATGGAAGATAAGGGAAGGTATGTCTGACGTACTGGAGGTAATTCTGAGGAAGATAAAAAAAGGCAAATGTCAAACCCTGTGTCGAGGTCCTTTATAAACCCCTGGGACTGTGATTTTGAATTCCTGCCTGCACTGGGTCCCTTTGAAAATCCTGTCGATGGAGTGTGCTTTATGATATTTGTCAGCAGTTGACCATTGCTATAATTTTTGTCACCTGTACATCTACCCCAAATACAACTCCGTGCGAGTGCATCCAAAATTTATCCAAATGGACCTGAACCTGTTGGCATTTCTGGTCATTATTAGTGCAGCCCTAATATGCTGCTGTGAAAAGAGCATCCGTTGGAATGTGTCTGCACCCACCAATGCAGTTGAGAAGTGACATGCAGTCATGCTCTTAGACACTGGCTTCAGAACATTCTCTGTTGCCCAAAAGCAGCAGCTGTGCTGATCCTCCTTGCTGGCTCTGGGAAGGGCACACTAACCTGGTTGAAAATGGGTATGAAGGTTGCAGGGAGCCCATTCAATCTGGGGTTTTGGGAACAATCGCAAAGGCTCACCTTCGGAAGGCCATGCAGTGTTAGAGCCCTGCCTGACAGAGACCCAGGAAAGTCAGATATTCTGTCGTCACTCCTGTCATTTATATTCACTTTGCGTATGGGAGCCCACTCCAGTCATCCACCCATTTCCTGGGAATATACCAGCCATACATCTAAATTGCCAAGAGAGCAGAGAGCCAATCATAATAAGTGTTTGCCCTGTTTTTCCTCCAATTTACATTGAAGGAACAAGAATGCCTTGAACACAATGCTGAGAAAAACCACCTCCAAAATTTAGTATTTGCTGTCCTTTTACAAAAACTGATGCAAGTAACCTTATTTCCCCAAGATGTTCTATTTCTAGTTATATATTCAGCGTGAGAAAAGGCCATTGGGTCTCAAATCAGATTGCTCCACTTTGAAAAATTTCATCCATTTGTCTCCATCAGTCCTCTCTCTTTTGTTTCCCTCATGGTTTTTCACATGCATTTGCAGTTCTTGATGATAGTGTAGCTGCAGTACAGTCAACAAAGGTTCCTGCTAATGTCAAGTCACTCGATACCGCCATTTGAAAATTGCCCCTGGCATACCTAGGTGACCTCCGAGCTCAACACCAGGGTGCCTCATAAACATCATGCCCACATCATCATCACTGGTTCAAACATTAGGTCTAATTACAGACGTGAAAAAAAACTCATTTAAAATATCACCATCAGCACAAGCTTTTTAATTACTGACTGAAACTATTAAAGCCTAAAATATTTGATGATATTTGCCTGCCCCACTCCTTAGCATTTTTAAAATTTGTGAATATTTAGTCAGGCTGCCTTGGTGCATTCTAGTTATTATCTTGCCACGGGAGCAAGAGTGAATAATTATAACTTGCATACACCTTTATAACTTCAATATGCCTTTCTAATTTTTGCACTTACACGTGCACACAAGTGCAATGAATTTATCCACAGCCATTGGAAATCCCATTGCCTAAAGCTCAGGGTCAAACTCCAGGCCCCAGATAAAAGCAAAGTTGATTGTGAGAAGAATCTTCTGACTGGTATTATAGCTTTACATTCTTATTTGTGTAACATTTTATACACATGTAAAAAATAAACCAGTGTGGAGACCTTATTCGGGCATCTTGTTAGTTTTGTAGTACTTGCTGTTTGTGAATGGTGTTCTGCAAAAACAAAATTGAGGGAATTAGTTCTTTCAACTGGCTGCTTGTTTCTCACTAGTTCTTTTTTGCTTCTTTTAATTCATTTACAGTTAGTCTGTTGAGTATGTGATGAGTGTAAACAGCTTAGCCACTCTCAGCATTCAAACTTGTATTGCCCCATAGGTGTGTGAGGTGTTTGATTTTAATGCATTTGAGGCCACATTTTCTGATGGGGAGAAAAAAAAGTGAACTTTTAGTTGACACTTTTCATGTCATCAGGACATTCCAAACTACTTTATACACAGGAAAGTACTTTTGGCATGTAGTCACTGTTCTGGTTTAGGAAAATATGACAATCAGTATTTACAGAGCAAACTCCAACCAACAGCAATAAGATAAATCAGAAGACCATTTGTTTTAATGGATTGATTGATGTTGGCCAGGATAATGGAGGAATCCCCCTAACTTTTGAATGAAGCCATGGGATCTTTTATGTTCATTTAGGAGAGCGGCTGGCCTTCGGCTTAACGTCACAGAGTCATAGGGCAGTATTTTATCACTTCTTGTCTAAGTGCTGGACGGGCTTGAAACTGGGAAAGTTTCAGATCCGTCTTTTGGGTGTGTTTTTAGGCCCCGCCCCCCAATATGCACCTCTGGCTGCAAAATTCTGAGTGAGCCTGTTGCAGGCCTCTGATGATGCACATGCGCATTAGCAGGGGTCTGACAGACAAAGAGAGAGTTGTCAGACCCCTGCTACTGCAGGCAGCCTGAAGCAACTCTTTCCACCTCCCCCCCCCCCCCCCCCCCCCCCCCCCCCCCCGCCTCCCCCACTGCAATCGCGGGGCCCACAGCCATAGATGTGGCCCCTGCGGCCCTGACCAATCGCGGATGCCCCCTCCCCCACCGATTGCGGACCTGCCGCCCTCCCCCACCGATTGCTTCAGAGTGCCAGCGGGCCCCCTCTCCCTCCATCCCCCCACTGATCGCAGCCCTGCTGCCCTCCCCACCAATTGCTGCAGAGTGGCAGCGGGCCCCCTCCCTCATTAGCCCTGACCCCCCACTGGCCCCTCCCCCATTGGCCCCGCCCCCAGCACTACCCAGTGGGCATTGCCTAGGTGCCAGGGTGGCACTGCCAGTTCTGGCGAGAGGCTGGCCACACTGAAAATCCTATCGTCGCAAAATGGCGTCGGTTGTGTAAACCGGCGGCAATCGCACTAATTGCTTTACGCCCCACTTTACGACTGTGTTGCACCCGAAAATGGGCGCAACGCGATGATAAAATCCTGGCCATAGAGCCATAGTTGTTCACAGCATGGAAACAGGCCCTTCAGCCCACCTTTTCCATACCGCCCTTTTTTTTAATCCACCAAGCTAATCCCAATTGCTCACGCTTGGCCCATATCCCTCTATGCCCATCCTCTCTATGTAACTGTCTAAATAGAACATAGAACATAGAACATTACAGCACAGAACAGGTCCTTCGGCCCACGATGTTGTGCCGACCTTCATCTGAAACCAAGATCAAGCTATCCCACTCCCTACCATCCTGGTGTGCTCCATGTGCCTATCCAATAACCGCTTAAATGTTCCTAAAGTGTCTGACTCCACTATCACTGCAGGCAGTCCATTCCACACCCCAACCACTCTCTGCGTGAAGAACCTACCTCTGATATCCTTCCTATATCTCCCACCATGAACCCTATAGTTATGCCCCCTTGTAATAGCTCCATCCACCCGAGGAAATAGTCTTTGAACGTTCACTCGATCTATCCCCTTCATCATTTTATAAACCTCTATTAAGTCTCCCCTCAATCTCCTCCGCTCCAGAGAGAACAGCCCCAGCTCCCTCAACCTTTCCTCATAAGACCGACACTCCAAACCAGGCAGCATCCTGGTAAATCTCCTCTGCACTCTTTCCAGCGCTTCCACATCCTTCTTATAGTGAGGTGACCAGAACTGCACGCAATATTCCAAATGTGGTCTCACCAAGGTCCTGTACAGTTGCAGCATAACCCCACGGCTCTTAAACTCCAACCCCCTGTTAATAAAAGCTAACACACTATATGCCTTCTTCACAGCTCTATCCACTTGAGTGGCAACCTTTAGAGATCTGTGGATATGGACCCCAAGATCTCTCTGTTCCTCCACAGTCTTCAGAACCCTACCTTTGACCCTGTAATCCACATTTAAATTAGTCCTACCAAAATGAATCACCTCACATTTATCAGGGTTAAACTCCATTTGCCATTTTTCAGCCCAGCTTTGCATCCTATCTATGTCTCTTTGCAGCCTACAACAGCCCTCCACCTCATCCACTACTCCACCAATCTTGGTGTCATCAGCAAATTTACTGATCCACCCTTCAGCCCCCTCCTCTAAGTCATTAATAAAAATCACAAAGAGCAGAGGACCAAGCACCGATCCCTGCGGCACTCCGCTAGCAACCTGCCTCCAGTCCGAAATGCTTTTTAAAAGACAAAATTGAACCCACCTCTACTACTACCTATGGCAGCTTGTTCCAGACACTCACCACCCTCTGTGCAAAACAATTGCCCCCCTGGACTGTTTTCTATCTCTCACCTTAAACCTATGCCCTCTAGTTTTAGACTCCCCTACCTTTGGGCAAAGATATCTGCAGATATCCAGCTAATCTATGCCCCTCATTATTTTATAGATCTCTTTAAGATCATCGCTAAGGCTCCTACGTTCCAGGGAAAAAAGTCCCAGTCCATCCAGCCTCTCCTTATAACTCAAACCTTCAAGTCCCAGTAGCGTCCTAGTAAATCTTTTCTGCACTCTTTCTAGTTTAATAATATCCATTCTATAATAGGGTGACCAGAACTATACACAGTATTCCAAGTGTGGTCTTACTAATATCTTGTACAACTTCAACAAGACGTCCCAACTCCTGTATTCAATGTTCTGACCAATGAAACCAAGCATGCCAAATGCCTTCTTCACCACTCTGTCCACCTATGACTCCACTTTCAAGGAGCTATGAACCTGTATCCTAGATTTCTTTGTTCTGTATGTAACTCTCCCCATTGAAAAAAAAAGCCAGGACCTCTAGTGGTACCTCTGTCAGTGTCAGTCTGGATCATGTGCTCAAGTTTCTGAAATGAGGCTTTAACCCAGCCACCTTCTGATCCAGAGACAGGAGTGCTGCCATTGAGCCCAATCTGACGCAATATGAATAAATCATAGATGTAGGGCGTATGAGCTATCAGGTTCCCAATAATAGACCATAGAGCAGTATATCTTAGAAGGCATAATTCATTATTCTAATGCTAAAGTGAAGATGTGTGTAGCTGAGAGTGTTCCTTTAAGGTTATCAAATACAATTTCACCTTAAGTCAGCCTAGACTCATTGCTCCCACAAGATCAGTGTCACTCATATATAGCAAAAACCTGATGCTTCTGATAAATTGATTTTGTGTAGCTTAATCCCAGGTTTATATTCTTTTATCTGCTTTATTATCATTTTTTCGAGTTGATGTAAAAACATTTGACATTCAATTAAAGACCAGCCAAGGTCTCACACTAACTTTTATACATGTACCACTGACAGCCATCAGGCACATATTGATAACTTGCGCTGAGGCTTCTTTTTTGCCTGACTGAGCAGTAGGACATGCAGTGTGTTAGGTTTCAGACTTGGCTGTGTGCAGTTGGAAATAATGTCCACAATTTGTGTGTCCGGTTAGTACACAAATTATTTTTCATATTGTGTCCTGTATTGCTCTGTATTACTTTGTACTTTTTGTACTTGTTTTTTCCTGCACTTGTTTTTGGAACACAATTTCTTGCTAAGTTTGCAGTTTGTACTGAACCAACAGCGACAGTAAAACAGAGGCAGCAGTCAAAGCTGGAAAAGGGAGCTATTTCAGCCTCGTATCCTGAAGCAATTTCTGAAGGAACTGTGGAGCCTATTAGCTCAGTGAGGTAGAACCTGGCATGTGCCGTTCTCCTTTCTTGGGAAGTACGCGCCAATTCAGTAGCACGATGGACTGCATCCAATCTGCATAGAAGTTGATCCCACTGCTAAATACGTGGGTTCCTTTTTTAGACATCCCAGGGTGATGCCAAAAAGGCTGGAGGTCCCTTAAATATTGTAATTAATTATGTAATGCCTGTTGGAAACCCTCATTGTGGAATTAATTGGCAGTGAGCAAGGCAGGGGTCACATCTGACCTGATCAGAATTCTTCCGTGGCGCCCAGGTAATCTTTAAAAAAAAATCATAATATTTAAAAGTTCATTCTGTGGAGCCAGAAAGACAGGAGTTGTTCAGTTGTGTTGTCTACAGACTGGTGACAGTTCGCTCAAATATGCTGCAAAGACCTGGGGGCCTTTCCTCATGGCCCTCTGTTGAGGTGCGTGCTTCATTGCACAGTGGTGAGTGTGGGCCAGAATTTCCAGAAGTTAAAGTTAAAGAAAAATGCTTAACTGAACTGTCATCATAAACCAATTTTAGCTTAGTTAAAGAAGCTGAGAAATTATGGTGTGCAATATGTGGTTTAAAATGGGATCTAAATCATTGCTAAAATAACAGAGAAAGGAATTTCATACAAAACCACTTAGAGTTCACCTGATGATATAATTAACAGTCATTTCTTGGCAATCATTTTTCTTGGGGTTTTGCACTCAGTGCACTCTGCTCACCTGTTGCCATTGACAGTAACTCTCCTAACCTCAGGGTGGGATCACTGACATGTTTAGTGAAAATGCACCAAGACCCCAATTTGTTGACAAGAAGGGGAAAATGACGCACTATCACTCATCTAGTGGCACCCAAGTGGAAGAATATCTTTGAAGAGCTTTTTGGTTCCAATGGGTGGCATGGTGGCACAGTGGTCAGCACTGCTACCACACAGCTCCAGGGACCCGGGTTCGATTCCAGTCTGTGTGGAGCTTGCAAGTTTTCCCCGTGTCTGCATGGGTTTCCTCCGGTTTCCTCCCACAGTCCAAAGATGTGCAGGTTAGGTGGATTGGTCATGCTAAATTGCCCCCTAGTGTCCCAAGATGTGTAGGTTAGATGGATTAGCCATGGCAATGTGTGGGGTTACGGGACAGGATGCAGGAGAGGACCTGAGTAAGATACTCTGTCAGAGAGCAGTGTAGACCTGATGGGCCGAATGGCCTCTTCTGCACTGTAGAGATTCTATAACAAAATGAGGGAATGCTCCAAGCTCTTTCCTGGCACCTTAAGTGAGACATTGCTAGCTGACACAGCAGACAGCCTGTTCATACTGCATCTCCCTCACCCACCACTGGTGAACAACTAAGCTAAAAATGAGGCTGAATCAAGGTAAAACCCCCTGACCGGAAATTCACCCCCAGTTGCTCAGTAACAATGACTGGAATGTTGGGAACTTTATACTTGATAGAGACAAGAAAACCTGTTCTATATTCTACATGAGATCAAATATTGTGAGAATATTTTTGGCATATTGCTTTATGTTATACTAAGTGACCTGAAATAAAATTGTATTTCTACTGCTTTTGAATTTCAAAACTGAGAGAGTTATGGGGGAAGATCAGGACACAAGAGGCCTAAATCTTTCCTCATGGTGCTCTGAAGAGCACTTTTGGCACTCCAACAAAAGCAAAATTAAGTTTTTAAAAATGTACTTTCGGTTTCTTCACCTGTTTCTACCTGATGGAAAAGCCACAATGAGTTTCCGATTCAGGTGAGTCTCCTTACTATCTGCTTGGAAGAGCCAGTTAAAACTGAAGACAGCAGCAAGGTAGCAGGTTGTCTCTCGGCTGATTTTTGGCTGCCTGTCCACCCATTTTCCACTGGGCAGGTACAGTTAAGGTCACCCTTTTTAATTGTGATCACAACTCAGACTGACTCAAAGCACAATATTTAGGTGTATACGTTATTATGGGAAGTTCTTTTTTTTAAAAATACTAAGACAATAAGAAAAGAATGACCTAAAGAATTTTAAAATGAAGCCAAGTAAAAAGTTTACTGTTTTTGACCACTATTTTAGACCAGTTCAGATGAGCGAAATATCTGGAACCAGTAGGTTTTAAAAGGGCATTTCCCATTGCTGAGAATATTAGGGGGCCACACTTACCTTGAAGATGAGGCAAAAACAAAAAATGCTGGAAAATCTCAGCAGGTCTGACAGCATTGCTGGAGAGCGAACAGAGCTAACATTTCCAGTCTGGATGACCCTTTGTCAGAGCTAAAGATGAGATTGGGGGAGGCAGTGGCATAGTGGTATTGTCAGTGGACTAGTAATCCAGAGAACCAGGGTCAGGCTCTGCGGACATCGGTTCAAATCCCACCACAGGAGATGGTGAAATTTGAATTCAATTCAATTCAATCTGGAATTAGAAATCTAATGACGACCATGAAATCATTGTCGATTGTTCTAAACACCCACCTCGTTCGCTAATATGAACCAGGTGGGTTTTTATAACAATCGTCAATGCTAAGGAAGGAAACAGAGAACATAGAAAATAGGTACAGGCGTAGGCCATTCGGCCCTTTGAGCCTGCACCACCATTCAATATGACCATGGCTGTTCATGCACTCTCAATATCCCACTCCAGCTTTCTCTCCATACCCCTTGATCCCTTTAGCCACAAGGGCCACGTCCAGCTCTCTCTTGAACATATTTAACAAACTGGCCCCAATGGCTTTCTGTGGTAGAGAATTCTACAGGTTCATAACAGAGTGAAGAAGTTCTCATCTCAGTCCTGAATGGCTTACCCCTTATTCTTAGACTGTGACCCCTAGTTCTGGACCTCCTCAACATCGGGAACATTCTTCCCGCATCTAGCCTGTCCAGTCCCATCAGGATTTTATATGTTTCTATGCGATCCCCTCTCATTCTTCTAAATTCCAGTGAGTACAAGCTCAGTTAATCCAGTCTCTCTTCATATGTCAGTCTTGCCATTTCAGGAATCAGTCTGGTGTACCTTCGCTGGACCTCCTCAATGTCCTTTCTCAGACTAGGAGACCAAAACTGCACACAATACTCAAAGTGTGGCCACACCAAGATCCTGTATAACTGCAGCAAGACTTCCTCACTCCTATACTCCAATCCTCTTGCTATAAAGGCCAGCATGCCATTAGCTTTCCTCACATCTGCTGTACCTGCATGCCAACCTTCAGCGACTGTTCCACCATGACACCTGGATCACGTTGCACTTCCCCTTTTCCTAAACTGCCACCATTCAGATAATCTTCCTTTCTTGTTTTTGCCACCAAAGTGGATAACCTCACATTTATCCACATTATATTGCATTTGCCCAAGTGTTTGTCCACTCAGTCAGCCTGTCCAAGTCACCCTGCAGCTTCTTAGCATCCTCCTGCCAAATCTGTCATCCTTCTTGTCTGGCCTACATGTGACTCCAGACGACAGCAATGCGGTTGACTCTTAAATGCCCTCTGAAATGACCGAGAAAACCACTCCATTCAAGGGCAATTAGGGATGGGCAATAAATGCTGGTCAAGTTAGTGACACCCACATCCCATGAATGAATAAAAAAGAAGCCTGTTGGTGCTCAGTGACCACAATTATGTATCTGATTAGCTATTTACTTATTGCCCTTGTTCAATTATGAAAAGAATTTAATTATTTGAAATGGTCAATACTAATTTGAAGTGCTATCAGGCAGAATAACTTGGTATTGATGACAAACATCTAGGAATGCATTAATCAGCAACAACATCTCCCAGAAGAAAGAATTTCAATACAGCTTTGAGCCAGTTGGAACAATGACTGTTTCAGGGCAGTTGAAACGATGTCCTTGTTTGAATCAGTCAATAAGGTAATAATTGTACAGAAATCTGTAGCCTAGTTCATTTTGACTTTTAACTTTGCTGTTGGTCAGGATTAATAAGATATTTAATCAGAAAATATTGTACTTATCAAACTCCCGTCTTTGTAACTGTCAGCTGGTGGAACTGAGTTTCCTGTCCTGCAGTCAAGGGTTCATGGGCTAAGGTTGTGATGACAGTAAAATCACAAGGAAAGCAGCAGAGCTGCTGCTGTGTGGAGTGAGAAAATGATTAATAAAATGCACCAAAAAGGTAACACTCATCAATCCTTAATCAGTAACACCGGAGGGTAGGCTCTCTGCTTTGGATGCAACAACTGATTTTCGCGGCCGTTTTGCAAAGTGATTTCATTTTTCGAATTTCCACTCAACTTTTGCTGACCACAAAAAATAATCTGCTTCTAAAAAAAACTATTCCTCATTATATTTAAGTTTGGTAACTTGGCGTAGTTTTATTAACACCGCAGAAAATGAGCTTGTCACAAAGATAAGCATTCTTAATCGCCATCTGTGAAAATCCCTATTTTAAATTACCTTTAAAAAAATATATACAGAGCAATTTCCTGGTTATATTGGTGTATAGTAGTCAGTTTCATAGTACATTTTTAAGATGCATTCAATGGTTTTAATTCCTATTCGTGTCCTTGCACCCAAAAGATCCAAGTCATTTTTGTGCAGCCTCCTTGGGTGGCTTGGAAATGAGCTCAATTAGCAGAAAGTCCCAGTGGCCATTAATTTGATCTGGGGCTGTGGCTAGTTTTGTGATTGGGGGCAGTTCTAGCCCAAGTGTCTTTTAAACTAGAGGGAAATATCGTGGAAATTCGAGTTGTAGTTAATGCAATTTGCACTCAAAATCTTGCCATCCTTTGGGTGGATTTCAAGTGAATTATGCTGGAAAAGCCAACATAACCCAGCAGAAACTCAGACTCCCTCCCCAATCAGAGAATCATCATAGAACCATAGAATCCCTACAGTGCAGAAGAGGCCATTCAGCCTGTCATGCCTGCACTGCCTCTCTGATAGAGTAACATATTCAGGCTCTCTTCCCCCACCTTATCCCCATCACCCCATATTATTTCCAATGGCTAATTCATCTAACCCACACATCTTGGGATATTAAGGGGCAATTTAGCATGGCCAATCCACCTAACCTGCATATCCTTGGACTGTGGGAGGAAACACACGCAGACACATGCAAATTCCATACAGTCAACCAAGGCCAGAATTGAACCCAAGCCCAAAGACATATCTCAGAACTATGACTGAAATAAAATTAATACGTTGCAATTACATACATCTCCATTCGTAACAATAACAGCATGTCAACAAATAAGGCTTGGCGAAGGAATCCACCTGAAAATGTTAGCTTGTCTTTCTGATGCAGATGGACAGGCTCTGCTTTATTTTCGACATTTCCGATACTTATTTCTGATTTCCAGTATTCCATTTAATTATAAATATCATTCTAGCGATGGGTGTTTGGAGATGACATTTGAGTGTAATTTTTTCTGGTGCTGGCACTAACGCACGGGCGCACGATTTTCTGTGCAGCAACTTGCTGCAGTTTTGTGAGGATGACCTTAATTACTTATTCAGGTTAAGAACCCAGCTCATAATGGGCTTGATATTAGGAGCATGAGATTTAAAATGTACATCAGTGGCCTTTAAAACAATCTCTTTGGGTCATTTTCTCAAAATTTCTCTCCCTTTGATTTCTGAGTTAAGACCATAAGACTAAGTTAACCAAGCAGCTTATCGTTAATGCCAGTCAGAAGAGAAGGCTTGGTGAGATATTCACACAAAATTATGGAATGAGAGTAAATAAATGCAGAACTATGGCTGCAAAAGCAAAATTTGATTGTGGGTGTTTCTAGCAGGCATCTGGCAGAAACAGTTGGCATCCAGATTCAGCCAGAGGTAGGAACACTGCCCATCAGGAAATCACCCTTCTGATGTAGTACAGTTGTCTTGATATTTATTGTGTGTCAAACCTTCAATTCCATTATATTAATTAATTAGTCACTTATTGCAGCATCTATTAGTATTATATCTGACCACCTGACTTTAAATAGTTACCATGGATTGAACAATTTAAAACAAGATGGCATCCTGTCCATCATCACAGTTTTAGTGTAAGTGCAGTTTCTTTGGTATTACTGACGTTAATATTGTTTTGTTATGGATAAGTTATATGTTAAGAAATGTACTTTGAAATTGTAATGGAATAGTATGCAAAAAAAACTGTTTTAACGTGCTTAAATATCACTTCAGTTTTCCACTTATTCCATGAAACTAAATATCCAATATGTCAGTTGGGCTTAGCCCCCACTCTTTCTGATTTAGAATGTTGAAAGTTCATGCTCACTACGGTAGTAGCTATTACAATTAAAGCGAGTGCTTCACTGCAATATGCAAGATGTGTTGCATTGTTGAGGGTGCCAACTTGTAGATGAGACACTGAACCTTGTTCAGGTGGGTATAAAAGAGCTCATGGCACAATTTGAAGGGAAGCTAGGAGGGCAAGATCTTCAGGCGCCCTGGCCAACATTTATCCATCAAGCAACAACACCAAAACAAATCAATGACGTGACACACATGGAGGCCTTTCAGCCCATCGTGCCCATGACAGTTCTTTGGCAGAACTATCCAATCAATCCTGCTCACCTTGCTCTTTTCCTCATAACCCTGTATTTTTATCCAATTCTCTTTTGAATGTTATTATTGTATCTGCTTCCACAATCCTTGCAGGCAGTGCATTCCAGATTGCAATGACTTGCTGTGTTTAAAATAAAGTTTTTTCATGTCAACTCTGGATATTTTACAGATCACCTTAAATCTGTGTAATTTGATTTCTGACCCTTCTGCACTGGAGGCAGTTTCTCCTTATTTAGCCTATCAAAACCATTCATATATCTCACTGTGTCTGGGATCTTGCTGTGCATATTAGCTGTCATATTGCCAACAGAACTACAATAACTGCACTTGAAAATTAATTGAATGGAGCAAAATGTTTAAGTACTAGTTGTTTCTTTCTAATGTAATCAGTCATGAGTCTTTATAAACTCACTTCCTGAAAAGGTTGTGGAAGCAGTCTTTGAATATTTGTAAGTCGGAGGTAGATAGATTCCCGCACGGTGGCACAGTGGTAGCACTGCTGCTTCACAGCACCAGGGACCTGGGTTCGATTCCTGGCTTGGGTCACTGCCTGTGTGGAGTTTGCACGTTCTCCTCGTGTCTGCGTGAGTTTCCTCCGGGTGCTCCGGTTTCCTCCCACATTCTGAAAGACGTGCTGGTTAGGTGCATTGACCCGAACAGGCGCCAGAGTGTGGCAACTAGGGAAATTTCACAGTAACTTCCTTACAGTGTTAATGTAACCCTTACTTGTGACTAATAAATAAACTTTAACTTTACTTTTCCTGGTAAGTAAGGAGGTGATAGGTTATCGGGAGTAGACGGGATGCAGATTGGTTATTATCAGATCAGCCATGATATTAAATGATTGAGGGGGGGGGGGGGGGGCGTTGAATGGCCAACTCCTGCTCCTTGTTGGTATGTTCAATTTTTAAAAAAATCTATAGTTTATAATTGTGAGATTGTATTTCAGGAACACTTTGCAACCATAGCAATTAATAATAAACTTGTTTCATGTCAGACGTAAAGAATGGGAGAACATACTTAAACTACTGTAATGGTGGATTGCATTATCCTTTTCCAGAGTTATGGATTTCAGTACTTAGCAACAATATTTTCAATTCTGTATTTATATTTTTCCGACTAACTTCAGAATGGATAAACATGCCAGCTATAATCACAGTATAATAAATAAAGGCAGTTGCAAACAGCTTTACTTTCAGTTGATGAAACCACTTATAAAGGCTGCACAAATATTACATTATCTGAGGACTGCTATAACCCTATTGGAGTATAGAACAAAGTTATTATTTGTGCCAGTCAGTAATATAATAATTATATAGAGATCTGTAGGCCACTTCCAGCTGATGTTCTACTGCACTGTGGGTTAGCAAAATGAAGAGTCAGAGAGAGTCTAACTATAAAGTAATATTCTACTCACTTATATTGTCCCAATTTCCTTTTCAACTCATAATTCAGGAGAGTGAACAGTCAAAATTGGGCACCATTATGGACACACTGTGCTGCTGCTTAGTTGAGCCACTAGGAGTTACTCTGCTGCTGCCTGCAGATTAAATTTATCATTCTTTGTTTGTCACTGATTTTGCCTCCTTTTCTCCAAATCAAGCCCTTGCTGGGTGTGGTTGCATGGGTGATGCTTCACCTCTTGTCCCTTGTCTTGTATTTCTGTGCAAGCATTGACTTTGAGTTTTGACCATGTAAGCACTGACAGCCAGCATTGGCAGACAATTTGACTACAACCAAACCCACAGCAGTCCTCTCCTTTACATAGTTACCACAAGATTTGCAACAAGATGGCTTCCTGTCCATCATCACTGTTGCTTCACTGTAATATTCAGAATGTGTTGCATTGTTGAGGATGCCAACTTTCCAATGAGACACTGAACCAAAGCCCTTGTTCAGGTCGGTATAAAAGAGCAAATGACACATTTTGAAGGGAAGGCTGGAGGGCAAGGTCTTCAGGTACCCGCCCAGCAACAAACAGGTCAATGATAAAACGCATGGAGGCCTTTCAGCCCATCATGCCCATGCCAGTTCTTTGGCGTATCCAAGAGGAGTTTCTATGTAACATAAGGAGGAGGTATCTTGTCCCTGACCAATGAAGCACCGAGTTTAATTAGAGCACCCTATCTTTGCTGAGTTCAGCAGAGAATAGACGTCAAACATGGGACCTTATTGATTTGGTTTAGCCGTTCACTGGATAAATTTAGTCGAGCCTCCAAAGAAGTGACTTTTCACATTCGTAGGACAGAACAGATCTCAAACAAAACAAACGTATTCTCTAATTTAAAAATCCTCCTATATCGAATGGACACCTGATTTACAGCCAGTGTAGCAAAATGTGGAGTCAGTTGTTGAACAGAGTCCATCCGCAGATAAGTAATTCTTCCTCAGAAATTTTGAGTTGGTGTTAACAGTTTTCGCAATATGCACATCCTAAGATAGACGTTTACCTCAGAGGCTTGAAAGCTCTGCAGCACAATATGTCATTATTCATTTAATACAGTCATCTGAAGACAAGCAGCAGGAACTCCCTTTCCATTCTAATCCCATTTGTTGTATCAACTTTCCTTTCAAACCAGAAGCACATCCCTGTCATATAATAGCTATTAGAATGATTTCTTGTGAATGTGAAATTACAATAACAAAATAGAATGAATAAAAAGGAAAGACTAAAAAAAAATTGATATTGCTGAACTGAACAGAAAATGTGTTTTAACTCATTTCCTTAAGATGCTTTGCATGTAATAGATATTTCTAAAAAAGAAAATAAATTGCTGCATTTATGTAGTGCCCTTTTTGACCTTGGGATATCTCAAAACACTGATGATAGAGGGCAGCACGGTGGCACAGTGGTTAACACTGCTGGCTCATAGTGCCAGGGACCCGGGTTCTATTCCGGTCTTAGGTCCCTGTCTGTGTGGAGTTTGCACGTTCTCCCCGTATCTGCGTTCGTTTCCTCTGGGTGCTCCCGGTTTCCTCCCACACCCTGAAGATGTGCGGGTTAGGTGGATTGGCCATGCTAAATTGCCCCTTAGTGTAAGGGGGATTGGCAGGATAAATATGTGGGATTATGCGGATGGGGCTTGGGTGTGGGCTCTATGGGCCAAATGGCCTCCTTCTGCACTGTAAGGATTCTAAGATTCTATGAAAATACGTTTGGAGCCTCTGAGATAAACATCTAAGGATGTGCATATCACAAAAACTGTTAACACCAACTCAAAATTTCTGGGGAAGAATGACTTATTTGAGGATACACACTTTACTCTGACAACTGACTCCACATTTTGCTACACTGGCTGTAAATCAGGTGTCCATTAGATGTAGGAGGATTTTTAAATTAGAGAATATGTTTGTTTTGTTTGAGAATCTGTTCTATCCTACGAATGTGAAAAGTCGCTTCTTTGGAGGTTTGACCAAATTTCTACTTTACAATGATGTCATTGCCCCTTAGTGTCATTGTTGTAAAGTAGAAATGCAGCCACCAATTTGTTCTCAACAAGGTCTCACAAACAACAATATGATAATGAGCAGATAATCTGTTTTCATCAAGTTGACTGAGGTATAAGCCTTGGCCATGACACCAGGGAGAACTCTCCTGTTCTTCACCAAATTGCCATGAAATCACTTATGCCCACCTGAGGGGATGTAAAAGAAAGAAAATGAATTGCTTTAAAGTGAATTTATTGCTGTTTCTGTGATCCTAGCAACAGTTTTACTCATGGTAATGCCTGCTTGATCACTGCTAAGATGAACAACTATTCATTCTATTTTTGGTAATGCTGGTTGTATTGAAGAACTCCCCACACGCCCCCACCACTTTCACCCTGCTTATCCTATTGGACCTTTAACACTCATTTGACCCATCAAAGTGGAAGACAGCATCTTGGTTTAACATCTCAGTTAAAGGCTGATATCTTCAGTAACGCAGCACTCCCTCAGAACTGCAGAGTGTTTTTTTTTTACTGCTTTCTTAAAGTTACAAAGCTAATGCGCAAAGTGGACAGGGCAACCCGAATCAATCTCCTTGCTTGCTCCGAAAACCGAATTTAAATTGAATCCAACTCGTGGTCCCCACAAGAGAGACATACAGCATCTAAGCTGACAAGATAATGCATTGCACCCCATCTTGGGTTTGATCTATTCTTGATCTTAGCCAAAAGGCCGAGAGGTGACTTTTTAAAAAATGTTTTATTCCATCCTCAAAGTTACAAAGCCAAATGCACAGAGTGGACCGGGCGACCCTGAATCCATTCCCTGCTTGCTCCAAAAATCAAAACCCAATTAGGGACAGCACGGTGGCACAGTGCCAGGGACCCGGGTTTGATTCCCGGCTGGGTTAGTGTCTGTGTGGAGTTTGCACATTCTCCCCGTGTCTACGTGGGTTTTCTCCGGGTGCTCCGGTTTCCTCCCACAGCCCAAAGATGTGCAGGTTAGGTGGATTGGCCATGCTAAATTGCCCTTTAGTGTCAGGGGAACTAGCTTAGGGTAAATGCATGTGGTTATGGGAATAGAGCCTGGGTGGGATTGTGGTTGATGTAGCCTTGATGGGCCGAATGGCCTCCTTCTGCACTGTAGGAGTCTATGATTCTATGAATCCAATTCACGGTTCCCATAAGAGAGACAAACAAGATCCAAGCTGACAAGATACTTGATCTTAGCCAAAAGGCCAAGAAACGACCATCCAGCCAGACTTGGAGCAACAGCCTTCCAATTAAAAAGTGAGTGGACAGGGCATCCCCGAATCAATCTCCTTGCTTGCTCCGAAAACCACAAGAGAGACATACAACATCTAAGCTGACAAGATAAAGCATTGCTTGGGTTTGATCTGATGTTTGATCTTAGCCAAAAGGCCGAGAATTGACTTTTTTAAAAAATGTTTTATTCCATCCTTAAAGCTACAAAGCCAAATGCACAGAGTGGACCGGGCGACCCTGAATCCATTCCCTGCTTGCTCCAAAAGTTAGGCCAAGTTGACACTTGAACATTTCATATACTCTTGACTGCATTAGATTTCCAGCATCCACAGTAGTTTGATTTTGTGCTGTTCATGCAACCTGCTTACTTGGGTGAAGCAAAACTAATCTAATCCCAAAAAAGTGAAGCTTTGCAGATTTCTGGGAGATCAACGCATTTACCACCTTTTTGTCCAGTTAAGTGATCTGATCAAATTGTCGATTCAAAGTAGGAGATCCACATCTGAAAGAAGAAGGTTGATTAATGTAGAAGGGGCCCAAATCTGAATAAGGGTCTCAGTCGAAACAACAGCCTAGTTTTACATTTTAAAGTTCCAGCCTTATATTTTACACTTTCTATCTCTATTTTTTTTCTCTACTGAGACAGAATGTTGAGAGTTTTTTTTCTATAGAAGTGAAACTGTAATTCTTTCTTGCTTGGTATTCATTTCTGCTCTTTGCCCTGGAGATGAGACACATAGAGGATCAGTGTGTTATTGAAACTCCTGAACAAATATTGAGTAATTTGTGCAACCACAAGGGTAATGTGAACTTCACACAAAGGGGAAAAAAAAGGTTGATATTGCAGGGTAAAATGATGACATCAGCAAATAGGGAGAAGAGCCTTCTCATGTATGACAAATAAGCACACAATTAGAGAGATCATTAACACAGACTTATACATTAAAATATACACAGAGAACTGTTTGAGCTGAGCCCTCACTTTTGCAAAAGGGGAAAAAAAAACTAGATTATACGCAGCTGAGTAAGCGCTAATTTTCTCCGAGGAGGTCAGTGTCTCTTGAAGGCTAGGTTCAGGAGTGAAATAATTACTTAACAGCGTGTAAACAATTGGAAATTTGAAGTGCAGCCTCGCAATGAGAGACTTCTTCTCTCTGCGTTCCACTGGGACAGGCAGCAGAGAAATTTGATTAAATGTTGCCCAGGTCCTGACCCTGTCTAAACATGCTGCAGCTCTCAGCATTAATCAAAGAATGTAAAAAATTTCTGACCTTGTGGTATATTTGGAATCATGTAAGCCAGTTAGGAATGGGAACCTGATTACAGCAAGTGACTTTGAAGAACATGGAGTCCCTTTGATTCCTTTGATTAATTTAGTATATAAATATTTAGCAATGCTTGAACGTTACGAGAGGTATGCAAGGGTTACTTTGTCCATTATACTGGCAGCTGTGAAGTCGAATTCTTTGCAAAACCCTATGTAGTTACGTCCAAAATATTCAAGAGTTGGTTCTCGCTGGGAAGCAAACAGGTTGATCATCTGCCTCTCTTCATTCCTGTTCACTTCCGAGGTATCTAGTGGCGTGAGCTTGTCTGCTGCTGGTGTAAGCCCATTTTGTCTGGCTGTTGGATGTTTAGTTGAGAGAACATTGTGCACAAATAGAATGGTACATTGATGGGGGTGGGGTGAGAAACCGTCCTTTCCTCAGTGTGTTTCATCTTGTCAAATCCAATGAACTGCCCACATTTTCCACCATCTGGTTCATATCAACACTTATAATTAATGCAGAGTGTGATCATTATTATTTTCCATACCTTTCGGGGTATTTATATTACAAAAACATCTTTTGAAACAGCTCAGGATAAATTTAAAAACTGAGTTCACAATGCTCAGCGCAATACAACTATGCTCACAAAATTGACGCAACATTTGAAAAATAATAACATTCTGTATAATAGTTAAATGATAATTTCAGTGATATTCTTTAGTGGTTTGTCCAAAACACCTTTTACTGCCATGCGAAGTTTTTTTTTCTTGTCCTTCATTCCTGTTCGATATTGTATTGATTAAATAAATATTGCCTCCAAAGTTCTTTTTCTCTGAAGTTACAAAATAGCTCCGTTTAAAAAGTGATATTGCGAATGGGAACCTGTGCATGGCAAGTTGTTTCTTTTTCATCGAGGGAGGAGTTCAAACAGCGGTGTGCCAGTTTTGTCACAGTGATGCTCTGTGCAGGTGATGCATTTTGGCACAATTTACATTTCATTGTTAAATTAGATCACTCTTGCTGACATCTCTGCAACTTCACTCAGAAAATAATTGACCACAGGGCGATTCCAGGTTCAATCCACGGTCTATGCTAAGCTTGTGGATCTCACCCAGGCTAACAGTTTGGGAATCGCACATGATTCCCATTCTAGATCACTGGATGCTAATCTCTGTTGCAAATGTACAGATCTGGTTATTAAATGAGGACAGTGTCAGGTTTAGTTGAGATTTCCCTCCCCCATAGTTAATCGCGTGTTCTGAATGATTTGCGTGTGGTCATAAATGAGAGGAGTGGAAGAAATTATAAATAATTTGGAAGTCTGGACAATGGAATTATAAATTCCATATGTTGAGTTTGCACATTTGCCCCGTGTCTGCGTGGGTTTCCTCCGAGTGCTCCAGTTTCCTGTCACAGTCCAAAGATGTGCAGGTTAAGTGGATTGGCCATGATCAGTGTTATAGGGTTATGGGGTTAGGGCGGGGATTGGGCCTGGGTAGGATGCTCTTTCAGAGGATCGGTGCTCACTCGATGGACCAAACAGCCTCTTCAGCACTGTAGTGATTCTATGACAAATAAATAAAAGATTGGCAAACATTTTCTTCAGCAGGAAGTGCCCCTTCGAAGTATGGGTTCTCGGATTTGTCAGAAATTACATAAATTGATGATGTTTTTGGTTTTTATGTGTTTTAATCTAAGATTACTCAGGTACAGATCCATGCCCACTCACATGTTCCATTACAAGAAATACTGATATTAGACAGACGTGGTAAAAATCTAAATAGACTGAAAAATAAATGGCAGTTTCTCCTTGTTGCCCTAACTTCAAATGACCCCTTCCTGGATAGTGAGATGTTGGTATTCTATGCTAAACCAACCATTAAAATTTAAAATAAATTAATATCAAAATGTATTATTTGACCTGACCACAAAATATGTTTTGATCATGGAAATGTAAAATGTGAGAGGCTGATCTTGAATTCTGGAAACCAGTTACATTGTTATTAAAGAGTTGACCTACTTGAAAAGCTGAATAAAGGGATATTGAATTCATTTGGATGCCAAGCTAATAAAATTCCTTCTCTTAAACATTATAAAGACTGTTGAAGTTTTTCAGATTGAACCTTTCATCTTTCCTGGAAATTGTATTTAACCAAGATGCCATTCTCTTTAAGAGAAAGCTATCTGCAGAGGCTGGTGGGTTAAAGGTTGAGGTCAATTTTGTCTTGTCCAAAGTCATGTTTAAATTCACAAACTCTCCATTGCGCACAGACCTGTTCATTATATGTGTGATTATCATAGCAATATGTGTGTCAGGCACTTTGCATCTATGTTGTCGGTTTGTGTCTGAGCAAAAGGCTAAAAGCTGCATGCATTGAAGTAAGTGCCCATTCCTTTTGAAGTCTAAAGTGGGAACAATTAAGTTTGGCTGAAGTAATTACATCATGACTAAAATCTTGCTGTTAAAAAGCTGGGGTAGGTAGAGTACTTCATTTGAATGGAATGTGGGTGAGAGCTAGTCTTTGTGTGAGTTTATCTTTTGTGACTTATTCTTAAACTGTCACTGGTTCTGCTGTACATTGGTTCCCAAAGATATGTGCAACAGTATCCCAGAAAGGATTTATCCACTGAAGTTTTCCCCTCTAGCTGGGTGAGTATCTGATCTCGACTTGATGCCTCTCCAGACTGAACAGGATTGAAAACTCAGCAAAACTGGGGAGCCTGCATCACACTATTCCAGGATGCGTGCTTTGGTGAACTGGTCACACAGATTCTATGCACACACAACCTGTTCGCAGCTAAGAATGAAGAACTGACTGTGAATAAACACTGAAGGCACTGCGTTGCCAATCAATGCAGCCAAATTGAATTGGAAAATTTGACTGCAATTAAAAAAACTTGACCTATATGTATGTAGAATGGGACGATGTGATTTTAAGGGTGGACCTTTAAGCCCATATTTAATGTCTGAATGGTCAGTTTATTGTCACATTGAGGAAGAAACTGGTTTGGATTTAATCTTGCCAGCAATGATGAAATGAGTGAATATGAATAACACCACAAATTTAATTCCTAGGTCCTTGAATTATCAAGGTTCGTTGTTTTGAATCACAGACAATGCAATACTCTACCTGCACTAAATATTGTGAATTCTACTGGATTGTTTCTATGTGACATCCTCTGTGGGCCAGATAACGCTGATGGCAGGAAGGGTGACAATGCCGTAGCGGGTGGGTTGATGCCATGATTATCCTCATGCAGAGTTGCTGATAATAAGCTGTGTTGTTTTGGGGAGATACCAATATGGGAGGGGGTGGGTGTGGGGAGCATACACAGCAACTACTAAAGGCTGTCTGGTTTAGAGTCAGAGCCAACTTGCATTGCTGTCAGCTTATTTCCAAGTAGTATTTCAGGTGCTTGGAGCAAGACTATTTGGGAAAAAAAAGCACAGCAGTAATTCTGCTGCAACTCACTGCTCAAAATAAGAGCTCTCTCACCACAGCGAGTTGAAATTCTTCCCGTTCCCCATTGATAATTTAATGAAAAGGTCGGCATGACAACATTTTTGTCAAAATTGTCAACAGGAGGGAATTCACTCCCAGGGACATCAATGGAAACTGTAACACCAACTGATATAATAATCACACCTATATTGACCATGAATGTGTAAAAACAAACAGATTGTCCTGGAAGATAGGAATCTTGTCTGCTAAGACATCCCAGTCACTCATATGAGCATTTAAATTTGTTATATAAAACAAATGGCTTGTGCTAGCATATAGCAAGCAATAATACAATATCAATGTGCTGGTGACCTTATAAAATGCTTACTCTGGAAGTTTATGATGCCATCAGAATTCCCATTCATTTTTTATTCTGTATACGTGTACAGAACTGTGGAAGATCACAGCACATTTCAGCTCTTTTCATATGGCTACATATTTCTTGCTGTGAAAACAGCTATTTTTACAATAATAGCCTCATCACGGTTGAGGACTCTGGGTCTGTACTCGTTGGAGTTTAGAAGGATGAGGGGGGACCTTATTGAAACTTACAGGATACTGCGAGGCCTGGATAGAGTTGACTTGGAGAGGATGTTTCCACTAGTAGGAAAAACTAGAACTAGAGGACACAACCTCAGGTTAAAGGGACGATCCTTTAAAACAGAGATGAGGAGAAATTTCTTCAGCCAGAGAATGGTGAATCTGTGGAACTCTTTGCCGCAGAAGGCTGTGGAGGCCAGGTCATTCAGTGTCTTTAAGACAGAGATAGAAAGGTTCTTGATTGATAAGGGGATCAGGGGTTATGGGGGAAAAGGCAGGAGAATGGGGATGAGAAAAAAATCAGCCATGATTGAATGGTGGAGCAGACGTGATGGGCCGAGTGGCCTAATTCTGCTCCTATGTCTTATGATCTTATGGTCTTATCAATGTTTTCTGACAAGAACTTTGGCAAAAATTAGTTATATTTTAACCAATATTTTCAGAGGGTCTTTACTTAGACTAATCCGTGTTAGTTTCCACTGGATTCAGAATGTTTTACTACCATTGTGAGATGGCTTGATGATTTATTTACTGTGTCCCTTTAAGATGCTGAAACTCTCAGTATTCAGAAATGGAGAAATAATTGAGGTATGCTTGTTTGGAATCAACTCTGATATTCTTTTTTCTGTTGCTTCAGTTTGTGGGTTTTGTCTCATTTATAATGTCCCCACTGCTAGTTTGGTGTTCTTCACACTTTCACAAAGGTTCATGGCACAGCCAGTATGCATAGTTGGGTGAGGGCGATGGTGGGGGCCCAACCCAACACATGCATTATCATCAACACATTGAGAAAAATTGAAAAAAAGACAAATTAAATAAAAATAGTGACTGATGGCTAAAGTGGTAAGGTTGTTGTTGCATGTTGTAAACGTGTGCACATGACCTTTGAATGCATGTTAATGACAACACCAGGATTAACAACATGTATGCTTTTGAATATTCTTTTAAACATGGAAAAGCATGCCAAGGTGCTGTACAGATGGGTAAAATAAGACAACAGATGCCGCACCATAGTGGGAGATTTCAGATAAGTGGGCAAAAGCATGGTTGAAAAGACATTTTTGAAAGATTTTAAACGAAAGGGGTGAAGTGAAGAAGGAATTCCAAGAACCAAGTCTGCTGAGGTTGCTGCTACCAATGATGAGACAAAGAGATTGGCGGGAGGGGTGAAGAGAGGCAATGTGTGTTGCATAGAAGACCATGCAAATGGAATTGAAGGGTGCAGAGTGGGACATAAAACTGGAGAAGGTTTCAAAGCTAGGGTGGAAAAACGTGTGGACTGATTTGAAGATAATGATGAGCAAGTTAAGCATCATATGTCGGGAGATCTAGAACACTTTGAGGCACCTATTCCTCAATTGGACCTCACCCCTCCCCAACTTGAGGCCAAACATCCTCAATATCCCCACAATATCATTTCCCCATCTTCTGGCTGCCTCCTGTGACTGAATCTGCCATCTACAGCCCGGGATGATGCCAGAAACCCCACGGAGCAAAGCACCTGATGTTATGACCACACCCTGCGCACAACATGCTAGACTTGACTGAGACCGAACTTGCATGGACTGGGAGAAGGACAGTCTTTGCAAGCTCAACAATTTAAACTGAAGTGTTTCTTCACTCAACGTTCCTCCCATTCCAGCCCCTGTGGCTCCTGTCATTCTGTAACATTTTCTCTCCCGATCCTGGTGCTGAGGACTCTAACCCCCTGCAGTCCCCTTCCCCCCCGAGTCATGTGTTTGAGTGCAACGTTCCCCACACATACCACCCAGCCCAGCCTTTTCCCATGCCTGAGGCCAGTTCCCCCACTTTCCCAGTACAACACTAACCCTGCAGCTCATTCAAAGCCCCAATCTTTCCACTGGTCTGGCAGGTAGAGACTTGGCTGTGATACTCCCCTGAAAGTGATATGATGCTGCTTGCGATATCTGGTGCTCATTTTCGTGAGCACTGCATGATGCAAGGTAGGTGAAAGAATCGCGAAGTGATGAAACCAGCAGGTTGCCAGGTGCATGTCGCTTACATACTGTTGCAAAACACTTTGAACCGGATTCCCCCCCCCCCCCATTGTGTGTTTCGTGGTGGCAGAGGCAGATTGCCATTGGCTGGCCCTTCTGGTCCCAGTAAGAAGTTTAACAACACCAGGTTAAAGTCCAACAGGTTTATTTGGTAGCAAAAGCCACACAAGCTTTCAGAGCTGCAAGCCCCTTCTTCAGGTGAGTGGGAATTCTGTTCACAAACAGAGCATATAAAGACACAAACTCAATTTACATGAATAATAGTTGGAATGCGAATACTTACAACTAATCAAGTCTTTAAGAAACAAAACAATGTGAGTGGAGAGAGCATCAAGACAGGCTAAAAAGATGTGTATTGTCTCCAGACAAGACAGCCAGTGAAACTCTGTGGGGGTTACAAATAGTGTGCCATGAACCCAATATCCCGGTTGAGGCCGTCCTCGTGTGTGCGGAACTTGGCTATCGGTTCATGGCACACTATTTGGAACCCCCACAGAGTTTCACTGGCTGTCTTGTCTGGAGACAATACACATCTTTTTAGCCTGTCTTGATGCTCTCTCCACTCACATTGTTTTGTTTCTTAAAGACTTGATTAGTTGTAAGTATTCGCATTCCAACCATTATTCATGTAAATTGAGCTTGTGTCTTTATATGCTCTGTTTGTGAACAGAATTCCCACTCACCTGAAGAAGGGGCTTGCAGCTCCGAAAGCTTGTGTGGCTTTTGCTACCAAATAAACCTGTTGGACTTTAACCTGGTGTTGTTAAACTTCTTACTGTGTTTACCCCAGTCCAACGTCGTCATCTCCACATCACCCCTTCTGGTCCCACCAGCTTCCTGTGGTTTGCACCCACCACTGCCGGAGAACATGCAGCAGGGATTCGCCTTGGCGGAACGGGAAAATCTCTTCGGTGGGAATGGACGGAAAATTCTGCCAGTTGTTCTAATTTGATACCAACACACCCTGATGATCCAACGTGGGAAGATGATTCCAATGAGGAGTCCTTACAAAGAGATGCAAATATATTAGAACTTAGAACATAGAAAAGCTACAGCACAAACAGGCCCTTCGGCCCACAAGTTGCGCCGAACATGTCCCTACCTACTAGGCTTACCTATAACCCTCTATCTTACTAACTTCCATGAACTTATCCAAAAGTCTCTTAAAAGACCCTATTGAATCTGCCTCCACCACCACTACCGGCAGCCGATTCCACGCACCCACCACCCTCTGAGTGAAAAACTTACCTCTAACATCTCCTCTGTACCTACTCCCCAGCACCCTAAACCTGTGACCTCTTGTGGCAACCATTACAGCCCTGGGTAAAAGCCTCTGAGAATCCACTCTATCAATACCCCTCAACATCTTATACACCTTTATCAGATCACCCCTCATCCTTCGCCTCTCCAAGGAGAAAAGACATTCCCAACGTGCTGTGGCGGGAAACGCAGCCCGCCATTATCAGGGGAGTGCACAATGCAAACTGCTTTTCCAATGACACAAAACCAACTTTTGGCTTCCTCCACTCCCGCCTGCCATGACGCCCACCGCAAACTTGAATGGAAAATCCCAGCCATCTGTCACCACCTTCACAAGAGGTCAAGGGCAAGGTTATGTTGCAAGGTCTTCTGGGAGGAAGGCATGCGTCTTAGAAATAGTGCATGGTTTCCTCATCTCCACCTACTGAATAAATTTAGTTTTGGTTTGAGTTCATGAACATGTGGCATATGAATTGAGGATGAAGCATGTTTGAATCATTCACAGTGCAACATCCAATATTCACAACTGAAAGCTCTGTAATCCTTTGGAAACTGAGGTACCACTTGCTGCAGCAGGTAAATGGCCATTCTTTACAAAAACTGCAGTCAATGAAGTGAGATTAATTCAATGATTTTCTTCTCTTATCTCACCCATTTGTTTAATATTCAGCACAAGAAACAAGCTGTTTGGTGATAGCTTTGTCTGACCACTGAAGAATTGACTGGATATTGCGGCTTAACTAGCACAGCTTCAGATAATTTGAAGATCTATTTATTCCCCTGTGCATGATGTAACTGAAGCATGATGTCATCCACGCAATCATTCACACCATTTATGAGTCACTGCAATACCAAGAGCATTCTATCAGTGATACAGATGAAAAGCTCTGATTATACTATCCACTTGCATATTTGTACAATGGTAGAAGACAGAGCTCCATTGAAATACAACGTGAAATACAGATATGAACAGTTGTAAACTACCCTCTAATTATTGTTGGTTGAGATTTTTACTGATTGATTAAAACCTACAGGACAGTCAGCTCTTCTCAATCCCAGAAATTGTACAGCTATATACATCTTTTTAAGTACACTTCAAAATGCAAGTTTAAAAGTCAGAATTTGCATCAGTTTTAGTATAACTGTGATCAGTGGAAGTCAGCACCCTTGTTCAGTATAGTCTGGACAACAGTATCACTCTCCTGTTGGCTTCAAAGCAGTAGGAAGTGCAGGATAAGTGCAGAATATGCCGTGTGAGGATGATTGCAAATTAAATATGCACCCTTGACCCATGTGCACCACATCAAAATAACTAATAGGAATTTGGTTTGCACTGGAATTCACATTTTATCGACTATTTGGTTCAAAGTGCCCACAGTGACAGGGAACATCATCCCAATACTAACTGATCTTCTGTCCATGCTGATGTTCATCTGTGGTGTCAAGGCTGCATTGCCTTAGTGGTTCGGTGCATTCATGTAATAAGCATAATAGAATTTTTAAAAAGATTTTACTTCAGATAAATCAGTACTTTATCTAAACAAAGGAGAACTTATAGTTTATATAACGTCTCTCATATCATCGGGATGTCTCAAAATGCTTTACAACCAATGAATTTACTTTTATGTATAGTTACAATTGGAGATCTGGAGGCACAGTGGGTAGCATTGTTATCTCTAAGCCAGAAGCACAGGGTTTAAATCATGTGGCCAAACAGAGTGAGTATCAATTTGTAAAACTTTCCAACATATGCCAATGGCAGTCACTAAGAGCAGGAGAGATTCCTGATCTGCCACATCATAGAAAGACACTGGAACCTCTTCTACCACTGTCTATAGCTCCAGGCTACAACACGCATGTAAAAGTGTGTTCAAATACACTGAATGCCTGATCAAGAGATCCAGTGATGATACTAGGCCTTGGGTGAGTCCTACTTTCTGACAGCTACCACCACCTCCCCAAGTGGCGCTGCTGTTCAAAACAACTACTGGCCTCTGGCCCACAGCTCTAGGTAGGTGGGACTTCAGCCCCTGCTTTCGTGGTCCCATTGCTGTCCAGTTAATTGGCCGAGTGGCACTTAATTTGATGAGCCTTCCCTAAAAGAGCTGATACACCTGGAGAGATGGTGGGCAAGACCTCCATTTATTCCAGGCCAATATGTGGATCAGCCACAATCTAATTGAACCAAGACATCGCAAACCCAAAAGTCCCAGAGGAAGAAAATCAATCTGTTGGGGTGGCACGGTGGCACAGTGGTTACTACTGCTGCCTCACAGCGCTAGGGACTCGGGTTCAATTCCGGCCTTGGGTGACTGTGTGGAGTTTGCACGTTCTCCCCGCATGGGTTTCCTCCGGGCGCTCCGGTTTCCTCCCACACTCTAAAGATGTGCAGGTTAGGCCGATTGGCTATGCTAAATTGCCCTTTAGTGTCAGGGAGACTAGCAGTAAATATGCGGGGTTATGGGGTTAGGGTTTGGGTGGGTTTGTTGCCAGCGTAGGCTTGATGGCCTTCTTCTGCACTTGTAGGGATCCTAGGAATCTAGGAATTCTATGAATGAGTCTCAGCCCTAAAGCAACACAACCAGATCAAGGAATTTCAAATGCAGCTCATGACCCATCTGGAAAATCTTCACACAGCCAACTCCATTTCAGAACAGTGGGATCAAATAGAAGGCAAAGATGGAAAGAAAAGGAAGCAAATCCTGAACTCTGCATCCTACTACCTTGTGGGACATCTTGTCTCATATGCCCAAAGAGCTGTAGGTTGAGGATCATCTGCTCAGTCACATGAAGCTCCATGTCAGAAACTTGAGACCTTGAGTATACCTAGAATCAAGTGACAGCCACCACTGATTAATTGAATGGTGGAACATGCTGGAAAGGGTTATGGCATAGCCCTATTCTCACAAGAACATAAGAAATAGGAGCAGGAGTAGGCTATCTAGCCCCTCGAGCCTGCCCCGCCATTCAATAAGATCATGGCTGATCTGAAGTGGATCAGTTCCACTTACCCGCCTGATCGCTATAACCCCTAATTCCCTTACCGATCAGGAATCCATCTATCCGTGATTTAAACATATTCAACGAGGTAGCCTCCACCACTTCAGTGGGCAGAGAATTCCAGAGATTCACCACCCTCTGAGAGAAGAAGTTCCTCCTCAACTCTGTCCTAAACTGACCCCCCTTTATTTTGAGGCTGTGCCCTCTAGTTCTAGTTTCCTTTCTAAGTTTCTAACATTCTCATGCTCTAATGTCTGCACAATTATCTTGTATAGCGAATACATAGCCGTTTTTAACACAAATAATAATACACACAAAACCATGAGCTTTCGAAGCACTGCACCTTCGTCAGATGGAGTGGAAATGTGAGAGAACAGAGCCAGCATTTCTCTGATGAAGGGTCATCTTGACTCAACATTGACTCTATTCTCTCTCCACAGATGCCATGTAAGAATTCTCACAACACCAGGTTAAAGTCCAACAGGTTTGTTTGGTAGCACGAGCTATCGCAGCGCTGCCCCTTCATCAGGTGAGGGGCAGCACTCCTGGTGCTGTGAGACTTCTTACTGTGCCTACCCCAGTCCAATGCCGGCATCTCCACATCATGGCTTCCACAGATGCCGTCAGACCTGCAGAGATTTTCCAGGATTTTCTGTTTATGTTTGACACAAAACCCTGATCTAAGTACAAAACGTGCCTCAATTAAAACTGGCTTTTCACAAACAGTGTACAAAATACAATTAATCCACTTACAAATTTTACTTAGCTACAGCAATGTACTTTAGTAGCCTATTTACTTTTGTGATCAATATTTGTCCTTTGAGAGGTTGTTATTTTGATATTTTTATTCTGCACTTTAGGGAAATTCTGACAGAAGTTTTAAGATTTCTGAGTAACCTGGTTTGGATTTGTTATAATTTAGCCGTGTAGTTGGTGGAGCATGTTTAGGTATCTTACAGGACCAAAACTGAACTCAATTAGAAAAACACTGTTAATGTTTATAAAATTTGGACAGTTTAGGACAGCTGAAAGAAACTTAGATATATGACATTTACTCTAGCTTCCCTCCAGTGGTTAGTGAATAATGAGGTGTTAAACAGACCCATTTAAATGAACAATTAACACATTAGCTTTTGCAAAGACAAGAATGGGGCCATTAATCTACTGCTTAAGTGTGCATTGTGTGTATAGACTGCAAAATTATACACTTAAAAGAAAATTATCCTTGTTAGTGTAAATGTATCAGGACAGATGTTGAATGTATTGAATGAAGATAACTTTGCTACTTTTGAACAATGATGCACTTAAAAAACATTGCACACTTCACCAGTATATTCTTAAGTGGTGTGTTTATCTTAAGTGGAGTGTCTAATTACTTTTATTGGGAATAACTTGATTGCATGTTGGTGTATTAACTCTTTAAGTTGCTGAATAAATACAATGAGCACAGAAAAAGCAGACAGCACTACTGAGTTTAATGTGTAACTTCTCTGCTCTTTTCATCCATCCCTCCAACTCAATTGTTGCCACTCAAGCTGTTTATTTCACAGCACTGCTTTCTCTAAGGGACACCAATGTTACTATCCAGTTCAGTTGGCATGTTTACCAAGGAGTGACATGACAGGTTTCTTTTCAATGTGTGACAGGCATGTTGGATGTTGAACTCTGACTGCATTGTTGCCTGGCAGGTACAACACCCAACCACCATGAGGAGCCAGTGCTGCAGCGATAAGTTCTGATCTTATGTCTATCAAGAGATCAAATGGACAAGCAACAGTCCATGTATGGAACAGCTTTGATGTATTGAATCAATCCATGCCTATAGAATGGAAAGGGAAATTGGACAGGGTCACTAGTGGTGGCAGTGAGCCAAAGTGAACGCCATTCATAACTATGGCACATGACTAAGATGATTCGCCCCCCATACTTTCTATTGGCAATTGGTGACCCACCATTATAGTATTGCATTATACTGCACATTTTAAAGCCAAAATGATAGTTTGCCATCAACAGTGAGTGAAACTTGGCTGACTAGTTTCTGCAAAGCCTGACTCACTAGTGCTATGTTCATGGCAGACTCTGTGATCAATAACTGAAAGCGATGTTCGTAGTAATTTTGCCTAATAAGTACTCGGTGAATGAACAAACACCAAGTGAATAGAATTCTGATTTGTAAGGCAGAGGTTGTTGTCAGCAAAAGTAACACTTTAAAACTGTTACTATTTAAATAAAATGCTACATTACAAAAAAATATTTCCAGAGGATTTATAATGGAGAATGATTTACTATTAGGTTACCATTTTAGTAATAGGTTGTGCTATGATTAAATGGTAGTCTAACTTAGAATCATAGAAGCCCTACGTGCAGAAGGAGGCCATTCAGCCCATCGAGTCTGCACCGACAACCATCCCACCCAGGCTCTATCCCCGAAACTCCACATATTTACCCTGCTAATCCCTCTAACATACACATCCCGGGACACTGAGGGGCAATTTAGCATGGCCAATCAACCTAACCCGCACATCTTTGGACTGTGGGAGGAAAATGGAGTACACAGAGGAAACCCACGCAGACCCGGGGAGAATGTGCAAATTCCACACAGACAGGAACTTTGTAAGACAATACTGTTCCGCCAAATTCAGCCTGCAACACGGACTTCACTTTTAATTCACCGAGATGACATAGACTCGATGGGCTGAACGGTCTCCTTCTGAGCTGTAATGACACTGTAAACAGAGAAGTGTTTGATAAGTGTGAAATCCTTTATGTAGAGTTTGTGCCACTTGCAGTGCCTGAATCAGTGTTCAAATATATGACCCTGTTAATTAGACTACTTTGCTGAGAATATGGAAGGTTTACTTTGTGAACACTGCAATCGTATCTCTATTAGTTCAGTTTTTCAAATTATTTTGTAAAGAAACTCCTGAAGAAATAAAATGCTATATTTTAATTCACTAAAGGACTGATGATCAACCATTCTGTAAAGCCTTTTCTCCCCTCTCTTATTTTACTTTTCATGGGAATAAATAAAAAGGCAGTAAAATTTAATGACATAATAAATTAACATCAGTAATTATCAGCCCAGTGGCAAGGTGCTGAGCCTCAGTGTAAACGTCACCCAAGTATCTTGGTGAATAATCTGAAATTTAAAGGAAAGGAAAACAGCGAGAACACTGATTGTTGTTTATGTCCATGTGCTTTGCTTATTCAGTCATGCTGAATGTTTTGTCCTGAACAAATGCAATTTAGATTTTCCCAGGCTTGTGAAATAAGCAATGAATCACTAGGCTTTGAGAGGCTTGGAGGATGGGCAAGAGAGGGAGGGGGGGGGGGGTGGGTGTGTGAGGAGGGCAGGGGACAGGGGGTGGGCGCGGGAATTGAACTATTAATGGATCTCCCCGTATTCCTAATGCAATACATAGCTTCTCTGCTTCTCCTGTTACATTGTTCCTCGAGATGTTCTTCTTTACTAATTGGATACCTGTAATATATCCTTTCAGCCCTTAAGTTCACAAGATGATTGGCCTTCCACTTGAAACAGACAAAGAAAACATACATATAGTAGAACTCATTTTCTCATTATTGATTTCATGCACCAGCTGTCTGGTGTATTCATTGTCCATTTAAACCTCAGGGTGTCAGGGAAACATTTGTGACCAGCTGTTACATATAACTGTGTATGGCTACAATAAATTAATTCTGTTCCTTTCTGGGGCAGTTCTGATACAAGTAACGCTAGTAGGTAGGGCTGCAAAAAAAAGGCACAACCAGTGCTTTACCTGTAGCTAAGAATTTGCTTTTGAAATGGAGAACATCTGACAAGAAAGTCAAAGTATTATTTCTGCATGAGTGACGCCACTGTAAGCACACTCTCTAATCCGGCAGTCTTGTACAAAAGCTATGTTCTCATGTACAACCCCATAAATAAGAATTTTCTTATGTCCTCAGAACACAATTATGCCACAGGTGATTTTATAGGCTTTACGAAGAACAACTATAACAATCCTGGTGCAGTTTCTATATTATGTTTGTTTGGATCTGGGTGTTACTAACTAAGTCCATTACATGGCAATAGATCTGAATTCTTGAGGTGTCACAAAAACCTGTGCAGGTTTGCGTTAGAATGTTGTTTAAGAAAGCATCAAAGAACAAAAGACCTTTTGGCCGACCAACCCCAGTCCTACCAAAGTTTCTAGCCACGTCACTTAAACTCCCATGAAATCTTCTAGAGTTTTTCTCTCTCCCTCTTTAAAGGCCATTCAAGCAAAATTCCATTAAATCTATTTAATCGATCCTTTATTACACATTGTGCACCAGTTATCTTTCTTGCTGTAACATTTTCACAGGTCCAGCCGATCAGGAGCCGTCATGTTGAGCACAATGTTGATTATTTCTAACTTTTATGATGCTTCACCAACCTCCATCTCCTTGTTTATACATTATCAGTTTTCTGCCTCATCATTTTAACGCCTGGATTAAGTCTTCACTGAACTTATTGTAAGTTGGGTGAAACTCCATCTACTGATCGACTGAAAATGTCACTGACTTTTATGTGACTGGCTTTTTTTCATGACTGTTATAGGGAGGAGGAATTACATCTCAGTTATCTCTCACCGTGATGTTTTTCAGTTGACACAGGATTCTTTCTTTGTGGGTAGAAAATATTACAACCACACAAAGCACCCACAAATATCCAACACCCTATCCAAGTAATCATTCAATGGGGATGCTCAAACTGAGTGTCAGCGGGCTGTTTGGACTGTTTTTACTCCAGGGTTAATTACAGATAAGCCTGGTTCTCTCTTTCCAATATCACACGTGTACCGAGCTGCAGAAGTCTGTGCTATTTTCTCCTCATTCTCAACTCCGAGACATCTGAGAATAATTGTGTCATTGCGGCTGATTCAGTCCAAACCAGGATTTGGAAGCTGCCATCTCCCTCATTTGCCTGCTTCAATGCAAAACTGTGGGCGGAATTAAGCAGAATTGAGGGGCAGGAGCATTCCCAGGTCCTGACCTGCACTCTTGTCTGGGAGATCTTCTCTGAGACAGCCATTCCAAAATATGGCAGGCAGGTTCCTGAGGCTACAGGCCCGAAGCAGCAGTGGAAGGCTGGCAGTCCCACTGGCAGAAGTGGTTGTTACCACTGCAGGAGTGTGTCTGTGCTTCCAACTTGAGGTGAGTTAGATTTAAAAAAAACACCCTGGCCATAGTTGCCAGGCCACCCATGTGAAGAAGAATGCCCTCCCCAGTATGGCATCCATTTGCAGCCGTGGCTCATGATCAATGCTGCTCTGGTGAGGAAGGCAGCAGTGCGGTTAGAACAGGAAGCTTTGCCATCCCCACCTTGTGGCCTGCCACCTCCAGGTACCTGCTGGGCTTGACGCTCAGTGGTGGCTCCTTCTGTGACCAGGAAGATCCCGGCAGCATCCCCAATCATCACACACATGGATTGTTACTTCCTCATATTAACTGCCTGCCATGGGTAGACAATGTTAGTGATGACCAATCTCTGGGAAGACTGCCCAAATGCAGGGAGGACCACATTGGCCTACTGATCCGATGCTAATATTTCATTGAGGATTTTTAAAACAATTCTTTCATGGGATATAGACATCACTAATAGGGTCAGCATTTGTTGCCCACTCCTAGTTGCCCTTGAACTGAGTGGCTTTGCTGACCATTTCAGAGGGCATTTAAGAGTCAACTATATTACTGTGGTTCTGGAGTCATATGTAGGCCAGACCAGGTAAAGATGGCCCTAAAGGACATTATTGAACCAGAAGAGTTTTTACAACAATCGACAATGGTTTCATGGTCATCATTAGAAATTCAATTCCAGATTTTTATTGAATTCATCTGTCATGGTTGGATTCGAACCTGGGTCCCCCGAGCATAATGTTGGGTCTCTAGATTACTGGTCCAATGGCAACGCCACTATACTTCTGCCTCCCGTACATTGATATCATTGTTACTTCTAATATTGTACTTTCCACCCAAGGCTGAGAAGAATCCACAAGAAGTAAAGATAAGCATTTATTTCCAAAGCCAATGGGAGAATCCATCTGTCAATTAATCACACAAGGTGCATCACAATCTGAATCAACACTAAAGCACCCTCAGGCGCAAACATGTTTTTTTGGTGTTTCAGTTTCACTGTCTGACTTTTAGGATTGCCCTTGTACCTTTAAACAAATTTTCCCATCTCAGCTTGCACAAATCTTTCAGAAATCCTTGCGTCGTGAGAATGATGTGAACATGTCATGTATTCTGTCTCAGTCATCAGAACGTCTCCTGAACATGAACAGTGTACATCCAGCGATGTCTATGTGAACCAGTGCAAGAACACAGAAGCATCCCCCAATAACCTCAACAACATTTATTGTTATGATGCTCCTCTGCTGCCAACACCTGGGTTTTGTGCAGCAGGTGTCAACCCTGACCTAAATTTAGGTAGTCTCACACCACATGGGCTTTGCAAACGTTGCCTGCTTTTACATGTTAAAAATGAGGTATGTAGAGATTAGGGCTCTGGGTTTGTGGTTTGGAGCACACACAAGCAGAGCTTCAATATTGCCAACTATAATGTGTGTGAGATCCAGTTAACACTATAACCCAGATGTGCTGGCTGAACATCAGACTATACAAATACCTTTTATTAAAGCTGCAACCTAGAACCCTTTTTGTACATGATGCATAGAATTCCTTAAAGTAAAAACACAAAAAAGCAATGATTTATCATAATAGGAGGGCATGTTGTTAAAGAAGACGGTCCTGAAGGCAGTTTTGACAAGGGAGAGTTAGGCAATGCGGAAATAGCTATTGATTTAAGTTGAGGGAGGAAGCTGCCTTTTATGAGATAAGGGTCTTGACACTGTTATGGTAATAGATGGGATCAAGCTCAGGTAACATATTGAGAAGAGCCTAGATTGGTGAACCTTTTGCTCTTCTGATAGACTATATTGTGAAATATGTAATTTTTCTGTGTGACATTAAATAACAGTAAACATGAATGAATCATTACTGGTTGTTGCAAGAAATTTTATGTTAATAATTTATATGATAAAATTTGCTGTCACAATTAAAGTGAAGCCATGAAAATCAGCATCTAATGTGTTTTTAAACTGATCAGATCTGAACTTACTTAATAATCGTAAGAAATTGAATTGAAGTTTCAAAATGCTTAGGACTGATAATGTTCCAAAATGTTGTTACTTTTCCCACTGAAATTAATAATCCATTAATTATAGAAGTATTGAGGTACATCAAATACAAAGCTGTTTAGAGACTATTAGTGTGCTTATAGAGCAAATTGAAAAACTTGCATAGTATTAGTAGAGTTTGTGTTGTGATTCGGAAAACCAAAAGCAGAGAATAGAAAGCGCAAGCAAATATCAAAAACAATGCGCGTATGGATATTTTCATAGATTACAGCCACATTGTACAATTCCAAAGGTCAAACTGTAAGATTAATGCAAGCCAAATGGTAATTGCTATGCCTGGTGTCTGTTCTTTCTTGCAATCAAAGCTTTGTATTGATTTTTTGACTTCAGGTGGCTCTTTGAAAATTGTCCACTATAGCTTTCCTTTCTGCTAAGTTGTGTGTTTCTCTTTGTATTGAGTGTTATTGTCATTCATAAACATGTGACTATGGTTTGATCCTAAGTGAAGCATAAAACATTGATCCTATTTTGTTGACCATGGAGACTTACAATTAATTTCCTTTCTGGTTCTGAATAATTTATGTCCCAAACAGCTCCAGGCATGTTTTCTAACAACAGAGCTATAAAGTTAACTCTCCTTATAGTATATAAATGATCTTTCAATATATATGATGCTATTGTTGTAACGCTTTCTGCACATTGTTCTGTTTTGCAGAGTAACCCACACTGCTGTGATCAGGGTTGTATTTTCTTAAGAGGACTGTATTATTGAACAAATTTTCTGTCTTTATATTTTCAGAAAATAAAACAGGTTAACTTATAATTTTGCTGCTTCTAATTATTTTGGAATTGCAAAGACATTGGCACGTCTGTGACCTGTATATAGATTTATAAACAAGTAGCCATGAATGATTGGGCATGCATTATGCTGATGTGGACTTGGATATGCAGATTATATTACTGATACAAGACGCACATTAAAAAAAAGACTTGATGAGGAGTCAACTCCTAATTGAACAGAATCTGCAATGTGCCCAGGTATCATGACTGCTAGCCATAAATCATGCGGTTTTCACACAGTTCTATGTTGTCCGTGGAAAGAAAAAACATAGAGATGACCACTGTGCCAAATTCTTTAACAGGGTAAAAGGAAAAATATATTGACGTATGAGCATATGAAATTAATAGGCAGGAAAAGATCAGCTGGTTCCACACCATGAGGGCTAAATCGTTACGACTATACATTTCCTCCCTTTCTCCCCTGGCCTCACAGCCATGTAATACTCTGCAAGAGGTAATAACAAAGCAGAGAAGCCCAGGGTCAATAAGGGGGGAAAAAAACTATACCTGAAAAATTCCCCTTTGAACCACTCAGCCGGCTAAAACCGGTTCAGGAAATCACATATTATCTGGAAAGACACTTGCCTTGTAAATAATGCAATCTCTGTCCTGGACATGTTCCCTCTTGAAGGTGTACAGAGAGTCAGCATCCACCATACCAGACAGCAATGTATCCCAGGAACTTGCTGCTCTCTGGGAAAAGAATAGTCTAACATTACACGAATACTGGGCGGCACGGTAACACATGGTTAGCGCTGATGCCTACAGCGCCAGGGACCTGAGTTTGATTCCCAGCTTGGGTCACTCTCTGTGTCGAGTCTGCCTATTCTCCCTGTGTCTGCGTGGGTTTCCTCCAGGTGTCCCGGTTTCCTTCCACAGTGCGAAGGACGGGCTGGTTAGGTACATTGGCCATGCTAAATTCTCCCTCCGTGTACCCGAACAGACGCCGGAGTGTCGTGGCTAGGAGATTTTCACAGCAACTTCATTGCAGTGAAGTAAGCCTATGTGTGACACTAATAGATAATATTTTAAAAATCTGTACCTGTAAAGGCAACGAGCAGTGAGATTGTTTAGCACAAAAATTGCTTCATATAATTTAAGATCTATATAAAGAGTGTTACTGAGCATCACTAGACTTTCACCAGTGCAACATTAGGGTAACATTATGGATATGTTCCTTTTACTTTTAAATGGCATTATATGGTAAGCTTTTGGAAAGCAGGGAGGATTAACAATACTTGGCACTGATGCGTCATTTGTATTACTGTGCCCCAAGGGAGACCGGCATTTGCAATTTTCCTGTTTGCAGTGATCAAATTAAGAATTGTATTTGTCTACATTAGTTGCAATGGCCTGTGAAGGGTCCAATATATCTAATAGGAAAGTCGACCCGGGATTGGAGGCTGGCAGCAAGATATTCTTATTGTATAAAATGCTGAAGATATTCTTATTGTCAGACTTCTGATCAGAGAGGGAAATAGCAAAGTGAATTTGAAGAGAAAGTTAGAACAAAAAAGATGATTTATGGAGATTTTTAAAAATCTCTCCCCCCCCCCCCCCCCCGAGTCTTGTCCCCGAGTCTTGTCTCCGAGTAATTATCAAAGCAGTTTCTTTTTTGGACTGGGGTTGGAGAGAGAGAAGGACATTCAGTGCCTGACAATGGCATTGATATGAATGACATGCAACTAAGATATATGAGATGGTGGAGTTTATCAGAAACTTGAATTGACACAATTGCTGGGATGCGGACAACACAGATAATGCTCAAACATCTGGTTATCTAAGAATGAAGGATAGGAGTCTGTCAAAAAAATAATAATCCTGCCCTTTAATCTTTGTGACCCACCACTCTCAGCTGACTTACTGCCCTTTGTCATCTATTGGTCATTTGAACACAATAGTTCGTAAAGGAATCAATTAATTTTTGCTCTAATGTGCCACATTTTAAAATAGTTTAAACAATATGGAATCTTATCCAAAAACAATTAAACATCTAATTTGTTAATATATATTATAATAGGGTCCAATTAAATGTATCAACATTTTACAGACCATTCTGTTTATATTGATCTCTGCAAAATTAGCATGATTATAGTCCCTCTGCAGCACAGGTAATTGCTGCTTTTAGATGCATGTTCTTTGCTGAGGTAATGTAAGATTTCCTCCTCATGTCTGAGATGTCGCAGTATGATAATAATGAACCCTGCTATGTTGGCTGCACTTAGTGGTTTAATACATCTAAGTAACATTCAATTTGCGATGTCCATAGCACCTCAGAAACCCTTTACGCCAATCAAAAATGTTTCCACAAACACACCTTTCTCAGAATGCTCAAGCGTACAATACGTTGCGTGGCTATGATGTTTGGAATTTTGAATGGCATCATTGATCAATGACTTGGACGGTACACTCATTTTTATTTGCCATTGTATAACTTCTGATTCAGTTAATTAGAAAATGGAATGTGTGCAAAGCAAATGGAACAATTTCATCAAATGACTTCGGTTGCAATTCACATGCAACAGACAGCATTGTTTATTAAGAGACATTAGGCAGTAATTAATGGAGTAAAGGGGTTCTGGCCTATTGGTTGAAGAGCTGGTGAAAGCCTATTGTCGCCTCTTGTGGGAGGGCCCACCAAATTAAGTGCCAATCAGGCACTTAACTGGAAAGCAGTGGACGTTCTCCTGTCAAGAGCTGCCGGCCAATCAGAGGCCTGTGGCTCTTCACGGTTTAGCAGCACCACAGAGGGCAAGGGGGTGTTGTTTCAGCAGCCAGGGCAGGGGTGCCTCTCAGCAACACCCCTTACTTTCCAATGGTGGGTTCCTAGATCAGTCACACAGTACCTTTGAATGAGGGAATGCTCCCCACCCCTTGAAAACACACAAACAACACAGATAGGGTTTATTTACTGATCTTCACACATGGTGAGTCTCTCACCCACCACTGAATGGATACCAGTAATTTCCCATTTATTGGTTTCAACTGGCACAGGGCCAGAAGGGACGTTCATGAGCCCTTCATGGACTTTGGCACAGAGGCAGGGAGGCGGCCGGGTCACTTCTGTGCCCTCCTGCCACCAAACAGGCCATGAGGGCGGGCATTAAATTCCATTCATTGCCTTTCGAACAATTACTATTCCATGAACTATAGAACCTTGAGGCTTGATATTTACTTAGAAAAATAAAATGGGACAGTGATGATTGTGAAGTTTAGTTGGGATTAAGTGGATTAATATTGTTAGCTGGCACATTACCACAATATGATAGCAACCTTATGGAAATTTATCTGCTTACCAAGACTGGGAAATGGCTCTGTTATTGTCCCAAACAATATTGTCCCAAACAGGCATTCGCTAATGCCAATTTGTGCGACTGAATATGTTCCTGTTATTAATAGGGCATTGTCTCGAAAATTTGCAGTAATTTTTTTCTATCTGTTTACCAACAAAAGATGCAATGCATCTGTATCAAGGCAGCATTTGATTAAAGTGTGGCATCAAGAAGCCCCAGCAAAACTGGAGTCAATGGGAATCAGGGGAAAATTCTGGGTTCCTTGATGCCACATTTAGTCAAATGCTGCCTTGAGGTCAATGGCAGTCACTCTTACCTCGCCTCTTGACTTCAGCTCTTTTTTGCCCCTGTTTGGACAAAGGCTGCACTGTCAGGAGCTGAGTGGCCCTGGAAAAACACAATTTGAGCATCAGTGAGCTGATTATTGCTGAGTAAGTTCTGCTTGATAGTCTATCAACAACACCTTCCATCACTTTGCTGATGAACAAAAGTAGACTGATGGGACAGTAATTGGCTAAATTGGATTTGACCTGCTTTATGTAGACAGGACATACCTGGCCAAGTAATGTTCATACAACATGAGTGCCAGGCAATGACCATCTCCCGCAAGAGAGAATCTAACCATCACTCCTTGATATTCAATGGCTGAACCCCTCCCTATCATCAATCTGGAGGTTACCATTAACCAGAAACTCAACTGGACTAGCCAAATAAATACTGTGGCTACAAGAGCAGGTCAGAGGCTAGGAATCCTGTGGTGAGTAACTCAACTCTAAACACACAAAGCCTGTCCACAATTACAAGACAAAAGTCAGGAATGTGATGGAATACTCTTCACTTACCGGGATAAGTGCAGCTCCAACAACACTAAAGAAGGGCGACGCCATCCAAGACAAAGCACCCCCATCCACAAAATTTCACTCCTGCCACTGACATACAGTAGCTGTAGTGTGTAATAAGTTGCACTACAGTACCGCACCAAAGCTCCTCGAACAGAACCTTCCAAGCCCACCAGCACTACCACCTAGAAGGACAAGAGTAGCAGATGCCTGGAAACACCAGCACCTGGATGTTCCCCTCCAAGCCATTCACTATCCTGACATGGAATTATATTGCTGTCCCTTCATTGTCACTGGGTAAAAATCCTGGCACTCCTTCCCTGGCAGCGCTGTGGCCACACTTGGACCACATGGACTGCAGCGGTTCAAGAAGGCAACTTACCACTACATTTTCAAGGGCAATTAGGGATGGGTAATAAATGCTGGCCTAGCCAGTGACATCCATATCCCTTGGCCGGGTAGATGTCACTGTACTGGAACAGCTTTGGCTAGGGACCCAGCTAGTTCTGGAGCACTAATCTTCAGTCTTTTTGCCGGAATACTATCTATCATATATCTATCAGACATTGTTGGCATGCAAGTCGTTCTGTGTTGTAGCTTCACAATGTTGACAGCTCATTTTTAGGTATTCCAGCGGCTGTTCCTGGCATGCAATGCTGCATTCTTTATTGAAACAGGGTTAATCCTCGGTTTGATGGTAATGGTAGAGTGGGGAATACTTCAGGCCATGAGGATGCAGACTATGGTTGAGTACAGTTCTGCTGCTGTTGATGGCCCACTGCACCTCATGGATGCCCAGTCTGCTAGATTTCTTCAAATTCTGCCCCAATTAGCACAGTATGATGGAGGGTATGTTAAAGGTGAAGATTGAACATCATGACAATAATGGCTTGAATCTATATGGCACCGCTCACACAGTAAAACCTTCCTGTACACTTCACAAAAGCATTGCTAAATAATATTGCACACTAAGTCACATAAAAAGCTATTACAGCAGATACCTGGGTTCCTCCAATTCTTGCCTCTTGGGTTCCCTGAGTTTAATAATTTCTCTGATGGCGACTATGCCTTCACCTGCTGCCTCCCTTTACCTCTCTGCCTCGCTACCTCTCTTTCTTCCTTTGTGACGCCCCTTAAAATCTATACCTTTGACCAGACCTTTAGGATCTTTTTGGCCTGCAAGTTCCTCTCCAAGGCAGACACCATCCTGAACTTGGATCTATATTTTCGTCAGTGTACTAGGACTGCCAACGGTTCAAGAAGGCAACTCACGATCACCTTCCAGAGGGTTGATCAGCATGGGCACCAATTGCTGGTTTTGCCAGCAACACTCATATTCCTCTGAGAGAATAAATCAAATCAAAAGGTTTCGTCAAATGATGTCGGCTTTTTGGATTGTCTTAAAGGAAGAAAGAGTGATGGTGAGGTTTAGAGAAATAATTCCAGCAATTAGGGTCACAGCAGATGAAGGCATGCTTGACAATGGTGGAATGGTTAAAATTAGGGGTGCTCATGAAGTCCGAATTAGAGGAACCGAGGTATCTTGGAGGGTTGTCTGGCTTTAGATAGTGTTTGTTGTTCTAAGGCCATTATTCTCAATGGCAAAATAAAATCTACACTTGGAAGATTTGTTACTGTTAAGTGGTGTTTATTTATATCCAAATCCCCAGCGTGGAACATTCCTTTAACAGTAACTCTGTTAAAAATGTACTTTGAAGCTAATCTTGGTGACCTCAATATCAAATTGCAGGTTAATATTTCTATATCAATGATCAATGTCTCAAAGCAACAGCAACACTTTGCCAGGGCTGGTCGTCATGCCTCACTATTTTAATGCTGAGACTCAAATTTGCCATCTGACTTCTTAGGTTTACCTTGATTTAGATTTGTTTTTGTCAAGTGCAACCTAACATTTGGAGTTTGTATCATTATCATCCAGATACTTTGAGTAAATCATTGGGGACAAATCTCTGGGGATATTTGTCTTTTTAAGGGATTTTTGTCCTTATACTGAACGTTCTAAGTAGCATCCAACATGATCAATCTTCATTTCTTTTCCTTTTCGAGTGCTGGCATCCATTCTTTTGGCACAGCTCCCACGAGCAATTCCAAACTTCAGGAACTGGAGAACTAGTAAAAATCAGAATGTTTAAGTAGCAATACCTTTTGCAAGCTCAATGCTGAAGCTCACAGTGCCATTCTGCAAGTCCTCTTTTTAGCATTTACTCTCCCCGGGACTCAGCAGTCAAGCAGCAGATTTTTCAAGTCAGTACAATGGCTGAAATTCTTGTTTATCAGAGTACAAATCTCTAGTTTATTGCAGGATCAAAGACTGCATTGTATAAGCATTTAACAAAATTGAAATATTTTGAGAAAAGAAACTGTTTCAATCAAATCAAAATCCCTGAACTGGCCAGGTAGATCAATCATTGAACTAATTTAAGCCATGCATTGATGATAATCAGCATTTTGAACTTGATTGTTCTCGTCTTGGGTTATCAGTGATAAATGGCAGTGGATAGTTCAAAGCCAGTGACCAATGATAACCCCATTCAACAGAAATGGACATACCCACCAAAGCCTTTTCTGTCTCAAAAGACTAAGGAAATTTGGCATGTCATCTATGATTCTCACCAACTTTTACAGATGCACCATAGAAAACATTCTTTCTGGTTGTATCACAGCTTGGGTATGGCTCCTGCTGTGCCCAAGACAGCCAGAAACTACAAAAGGTCGTGAATGTAGCCCAATCCATCACACAAACCAGCCTCCCATCCATTGACTCTGTCTACACTTCCCGCTGCAAAGCACCCAGCATAATTAAGGACCCCACGCACCCCGGACATTCTCTTTTCCGCCTTCTTCCGTCGGGAAAAAGAAAGCAAAAGTCTGAGGTCACTTACCAACTGACTCAAGAACAGCTTCTTCCGTGCTGCCTTCAGACTTTTCAATGGTCCTACCTTGCACTGAGTTGATCTTTCGTTACACCCTAGCTATGACTGTAACACTACATTCTGCACTCTCTCGTTTCCTTCTCTATGAATGGTATGCTTTGTCTGTATAACATGCAAGCAACAATACATTTCACTGCATGTGACAATAATAAATCAGATCAAATCAATCCAAATGAGGAAAGTAAAAACAAAAAATGCTGAAAATATTGAACAGGCCTGGCAGCATCCCCACAGAGAATGACAAAAATGACATACAGATGCTGCCAGATCTGCTGAGATATTCCAGCATTTTCTCTCTTGCCCACAGAGAATGATGTGGAGATGCCGGTGTTGGACTGGGGTGGATAAGATGCGAGGTCACATGACACCAGGTTATAGGCCAACAGGTTTATTTGAAATCACAATTTGAAAGCTTGTAAATTTCAAATAAACCTGTTGGACTATAACCTGCTGTCATGTGACCTCTCATCTTGCCTACGCAGAATGAGTGTTAACTTTTTAGATTGATATCCTTCTGCCAGAACTCAACGATGAGTTCAACAGTTCATAACCATTGTCCCCAATGCAATGCTTTCTCTGTTGTAATTTACAATTTCTCTGGACCGATCTTTGCCCCATTGCCACCCCATTTTTGCTTGGCATCAGCATCACTTTTGTCGTTTGATCATTGCTGCCTTTACTCCAGCACAAATGTTGCCCATGTGTTTTCTTATACACACTTTCCCTGTTTCTGTACTTCATTAGAACGTATTCCAACTTTAACCAGTAATGACAAAAAGTCATTGATCCGAAATGTTAGCTCTGTTTCCCTCTCCACACATGCTGTCACGCCTGCTGAGTATTTCCATTATTTTCTCCTTTTCAAATTTCCAGCATCTGCGGTGTTTTGCTTTGATTTCTACACGAGGGAACAGTCACCTGAGAAAGCAGACTCTGCAGAGCTCTTTCCATTAGTGGGCTTGTCTACAATCCCTTTAATCCCTGTATCCATATCCACCAGAAGACAGGGACAGTACATAAAGTACTCCCAGTAATTTAATACTGAGTTTGGAAACCATGGATTGGATTTTGGAAAGGCTGCAGGAGCAGCAAGAGAGGTGGGTGAGCCTGAATTTCCTGCTGCCAGCCGGCATGTCAGTTTGCTGGCATGTTCCCACCTCGGGTGTGTGGAGCAGCAACATTGAAAACAGAGAGAAGGGCACCTTATTTTAAAATAATTAGAAGGCCAGTCTCTGGCTCCCGAACAGACCGACTGCATTCTGAAAAAGGCAAGTGTAATGTCATCGGGAAAACAGGTAGCTCATAGAATCAACATAGAATATCACAGAATCCCTACTGTGCAGAAGGAGGCCATTCAGCCCATTGACCATGCACTGACGACAATCCCACCCAGGCCCTATCCTTGTAACCCCACGTATTTACCCTGCTAATTCCCCTGACACCAAGGGGCAATTTAGCATGATCAATCTAACTAACCCACACATCTTTCAAGCGTGGGAAGAAACAGGGGCACCCGGAGGAAACCCACGCAGACACGGGGAGAATGTGCAAACTCCACACAGTCAGTCACCCGAGGCTGGAATTGAACCCGGGTCCCTGGCGCTGTGATGCAGCAGTGCTAACCACTGTGCTACCCCACGTGAGTATTTTGTCTCATTTATGTTTAAAACTGGTGTAAATTATTAATAATCATAAAGTCTTATTAGTAGTAAATTGACTAGCATTAGTAAAACTTATTGGGGAAAGTAGGGTTTATTAATTAAAATAAATTAAGGCAAAAATAAATGAATTAATAGTACTTACTTATTAATTGACACATAATAAATTGGCAGGGCAGGCGCTGTGTTGCGGCTGCTGCATTTGGGAGCTGATCAACACCAGTGTGATCCAAGACAAACCCATCTGCAGTAAGTGTCTGGACTTCAAAGAGCTTCTGCTCAGAGCCAATGAGCTGGAGGTGGTGTTTGAGCTGGTGCTTTGAGGCTTCATGAGGTCCACAGTTGATGCTGGTGGCTCCCTGGACTCCCTCCCCAACTGTATGCTACTGTGTTGTCACGTCTGCTTGGGTTGATCCTGCTGATGATGGTGGTGTCTCGGACGTTATCTGTAATGTATGATTCCGTGAGTATGATTGTGTCAGGCTGTTGCTTGGTTCGTCTGTACAACAGCTCTCCCAATTTTGGCACAAACCCCCACATGGTAGGAAGGAGCACTTTGTGGGGTCAACATTGTCATTTCCAGTGCCCGGGCTGATGCTGGGTGTTCCCTCCCAATTCATTTTGGTTTTCTTTGCAGCAGCTGGACACAACTGAATGGCTTGCTTGGCCATTTCAGAGGGCATTTAAGGGTCATTGCTGTGGGCCTGGAGTTGCATGTAGGCCAGGTAAGGACAGCAAGCTTCCATCCCTAAAGACAGAGGTTGAGGGGCGACCTAATAGAAGTTTATAAAATTATGAAGGGCAGGGATAGGGTGAACAGTTGGAAGCTTTTTCCCAGGTCAGAAATTACAAACACAAGGGGTCACAAGTTCAAGGTAAGGGGGGCAAAGTTCGATACAGATATGCGGGGGACGTATTTTACACAGAGGGTGGTGGGGGCCTGGAATGCACTACCAAGCAAGATGGTTGAGGCAGACACACTAGGATCATTTAAGACTTATCTAGATAGCCACATGAACACACTGGGAATAGAGGGATACAAACGGATGGTCTAGTTAGGAACACATGATCGGTGCAGGCTTGGAGGGCCAAAGGGCCTGTTCCTGTGCTGTATTGTTCTTTGTTACTCATGAACCAGATGGGTTTTTACGACGATCATAATTTCATCATAATTTTAGATGATTTCCATCTGCTGTGGTTGATTCCAAACCTGGGCCCCCGAAGCATTACCATGGATAACCAGCCTAGTGAAAATACCATTGCGCCAGCACCTCCCGGTAAAAAACCTGAATAAAGATAATCATTAGGGTATGAAACAGAGCTAGCTAAAATGAACTGGAAAACTTGGTTTAAAAAAAAAATTATTGATCACAAGTAGTCTTATATTAACACTGCAATGAAATTACTGTGAAAATCCCCGAGCCGCCACACTACGGTGCCTTTTCGGGTACACTGAGGGAGAATTTAGCATGGCCAATGCACCTAACCAGCGCATCTTTGGGACTGTGGGCGGAAACCAGAGTACCCGGAGGAAACCCACGCCGACACGGGGAGAAGGTGCAGACTCTGCACACAGTGACCCAAGCTGGGAATCGAATCCAATCCCTGGCACTGTGAGGCAGCAGTGCTAACCACTGTGTCACCATGCCGCCCTAAGGGTAGGACAGTGGTGATGCAGTGGTAGATTTTTAAGGAGGTACTTTACATTCATAATTCCAGAGAGAAAGAAATACTTTGAAAAGGATACATCATTCCACGGCTGAAAAATGTTAAGGACTACATCAAATTGAAAGAAACATTGTACAAACTTGCAAAGATCAGCGGTAAATGAGAAGTTTGGTCAGATTTTAAGAACTAGCAAAGAATGATAAAAGAAATAAAGGGGGAGAGGGCAGAGTATGAGAAAAATCTAACTAACAATATAAAACATGGTGAGAGCTTCTACAAGTATTTAAACAAGGAAAAAGTAACTAAAGCTACAGTTGGTCCTCTAGAGAGTAAGTCTGGGGAATTAATCATGAAAAAAAAGGAAATGATGGCAGTGTTGAACAGGTATTTTGTGTAAGAGTAAGTAACCACTGGTCCGAGTATTTTATAGACAGTAGTTATACCATTGGTCAGAGCAAACAAGAAATTATTGGAGTTTAGAATAAAGGGTATTTACTAATTAGGGGGGGACTTTAGTCTTCAGATAGATCGGGACAATCAAATTGGCAAGAAGCGTCTAGAAGAGGAGTTTGTCAAGTGCCTTTATGACAGTTTCTTAGAGCAATACGTTGTGGAACTGATTAGGGATAACACTTTTTCTTAGATCTACTATTGTGTAATGAAACAGGGTTCATTAGTAAAGGATCCACTGGGAATCAGTGATCATAATACAACTGAATTCCATTTTCTGTCTGAAAGTGACAAACTGTAATTGCAATCAATAATCTTTAAACTTAAAGCCAATTACATAGGTGTGAGGGGAGAACTGGCAAAGGTTAATTTAGTAAATAGACTAAAAGGTATGGAGATAAGTGAACAGTGGGAAACATTTAAATAAAAAATTAAAATGTTGAACAAAAATACATTCCATTGAAAAAGAAAAATCCAGTAAGACAAACCCACCTGTGGCTCAGTCAGGAAGCTAAGGATAGCATTAGATTAAAAGAACAGGCTCACAATGTTGCAAAATCAGTAGCAAGTCTGAGGATTGGGAGTGTTTTAGAAACCAGCAGAGAGCCACCAAAAAGTTGATAAAATGGGAAAAATAGAATATGAGAGCAAATTAGTCGCTAAATGTTGATCCCTTTGAAGCAGAGAAAGGAGAAATTATCGTGGGGAATGATGAAATGATATTGAACAAATATTTTGTGGGCGATTCTCCCATCTTGCTGCGCAGCGGGCTGGGAGATTCTCGCGCCGGCGTTCCCGCCATGATAGCGTCTCCCAACCCGAGTTTTTGGCGCCGACAGAATCACACTGAAAATCAGCGTAATTTGCATGCACTTACATACCTTACTATCTGATTCGCAGGTCCGTGAAAACAATCTCCGCCCTCATTAGCGTCTCCCACCTCTCTGGCCTGATGTCATTCTGGCGCGGTTTACAACTGTTATATAAAAGTCAGGAGTTGGCGTGTCAGTGTTGACCAGGAGTAAGGAGGGAAGTTTTATGGAGTTGCAGCCCCCGGAGTGCTGGGGAGGTTGGAGACAGGGCCTGGAGATTTGCTGCTCATTGTGGGGAGCTTCCTGGAGATCTTCAAGTGCTGTGCCCTGGCCCTGTGGGTGGGACTTCAACGGACTGCTGGCCAGGCTGCTTTCTGCTGCCACTGTGCTGATCCATTGTTTTGGCTGTGATGTGTGGTGTGGGACTGGACTGAGTGCTGGGGTTTTAGGAAGGGTGGTGGTGGGGGGGGCGGGTGGTGGAGGGCACCATGTGCTGCTCAGTTCAAGCAGCTGTTGCTCCAGGCAGGGGTGCTCAGGTTAATATGGGCACTCATACCGCATGTACTCTGCAGTGAAGGGAACCCATCTTGTGTTAATTAGGAGTCTGTCCCTGCCCCGTGTGCCTGACATGCAACGCATGCCTGGAAGGGAATGCTGTAGTTGCATTCATTGCAATGGCTCAAGGGAGCGCAACGACCACACCCGCCAACCAACCTGCAATCTAATCAGGTGACGCACAACACCACAGATTGTGCTGTGTTGGGGGGGGGGGGGGGGGGGGGGGGGCGGTGCGGTTGAGAGAGAGTCTCTCTAACCCCCACTGTGCAGAATGGATCGTGGTCTCAATGCTTTAGAGCTGGCCATCGTGGTGGCGGTTGAGGAGGAGGGGGCGGCTCAGGAGGTGGAGGGTGTGGGGAGGCCGCTCCAGGAGAAGCCAGTGGCAGGCCTTCAGGAAGGAAGGCCGCTGAAGGCCAGGAGGTGGGAGAGCAGTCTCCTTTATGGGTGCTCGGAAGAAGGAGGATGCGGAGGCCTAGGTGGTTTTGGACTGGGCGTTCATTCGAGGGGCTGTCGGAGGTTACATTTTTAAATGTTTCTTTGATTTGTCCGTGAATCTTCCCGCCACACTTGCCATCCTCTCTCGCCGCACCCTTTGGGAACCACTGACTTAGATGAAGGGACTGAATGTGTGGTTGCTAAATTTGCCCATTACACCAAGATAGATAGGAAAGTGATGTTTCAAAGGAGGTGAAGAGTTTACAAAAGAATTTGGATGGATGAAATGAGTGGGCAAAAGTTTGGTGAATGAGGTTTAATGTGGGAAAATGAGAACTTGTCCACTTTTCGAATAGAAAAGCAATATGCTGTTTAAATGGATAAAGATTGCATCAGTAAGTGGTTCAGTGGGATCTGAATGTCCTGGCAAATGAATCATAAGAAATTAGTATTCGGTTATAGCAAGTGGTCAGGAAGGCAAATGGAATGTTGGTAGGGAATGAAATATAAAATGGAGAATCTTTACAGCAGCTGTACAGGGCCTTGTTGCGACCATATCTGGAGTACTGTGTACAGTTTTTGTCTCATTTGAAAAAAGGATTCAGTTGCTTTAGAAGCACCTCAGAGAAGGTTCACTCGAATCATTCCTGGGATAAAAGTATTTTCTTATGATGATAGATTGAACAGGTTGGACCTTATAAGTTGGAGTTTATAAGAGTGACAGGTGATCTCACTGAACTATATGATATTGATAGGGTAGATATTGAGAAGATGTGAGGAAGTCTAAAATTAGAGTATGCAGTTTAATAATGAGAGGCCTCCCTTTTAAGACGGAGGTGACGAGAATATTTGTTTCTCCGAGGTTCATTAATCTGTGGTATACTCTTCCCAGAAAGCAATGTAGCAATTCCCTCTCTTTACCTACATCAACAGCTCCTACCTCTGACAATGGGACTAATGATCTTGTGGTATTGGAAGACCTCCTATTGGTCCTTCAGCATTGGGGGCCCTCTGCCCACTGTCCTTAATTGAATAGGGCTCCCAGAGGCAGCCACTTAATTGGCTGCCTCCTCGAAAATGGCCTCCAAGGTCCTGCCGTTGGCATTTCTGGGTTTCTGACCCCGATTTCAGTCCAGTGTCGAGATTGGAACACTGGAATGAAAATCCAAACTCCATGTTTATAATGTGAAGTGGAGATGCCGGTGTTGGACACATCACACAGTGGTTAGCACTGCTGCCTCACAGCACCAGGGACCTGGCTTGGGTCACTGTCTGTGTGGAGTTTGCCCGTTCTCCCAGCATCTGTGTGTGGGTTTCCTCCGGGTGCTCCAGTTTCCTCCCACAGTCTGAAAGACGTGCTGGTTAGGTGCATTGACCCGAAGAGGTGCCGGACTGTGGCGACTAGGGGAATTTCACTGTAAGTTCAGTGCACTGTTAATGTAAGCCTTACTTGTGACTAATAAATAAAATAAATTATGTTTATAACTTCTATTTTCAGACCTGAGAATCCATAGAATCCCTATAGTGCAGAAGGAGGCTATTCAGCCCATCGAGTCTGCACTGACTTTCCAAAAGAGCATCTTACCCAGGCCCCTCTGCCATATTCCCGTAACCTCACACATTTACCATGGCTAATTCCCTAACCTACACACCTTTGGACTGTGGGAGGAAACTGGAGCACCTAGAGGAAACTGATGCAGATAAGGGGAGAATGTACAAACTCCACACAGTCACCCATGGCTGGAATTGAACCTGGGGCTCTGATGCTGTGAGGCAGCACTGCCAACCACTGTGCCACTGTCGCCATGATTTTGAGCCCAGAAAGGTTGGGAACCTCATTTTAATAAATTAACATCTCATTAAAGCATTTCCCTGGTGTATCATCCCCCCAAATGAGGAATTTTCCTTCTCAACGTCATGTTGGTGAGGTTTACAATAGGTTTAACATGAACCAGGTGAAGGCCTGCTGGGGACGCACAGGTAATAGCCCCTGGGGGGCAGAAGGATATGCCTAGGAAGTATCCTGGCACTGTCCATGGGCACCCTGGCAGTGCCCAGGCATTACCCCCTGCGGCCACTCTAGGGAGCTCCAAGAAGGGGGAGGTCATCTTATCTGTTGGGGGGGGGGGGGGGGGGGCGGTGGGTTAGAAACATAGAAACTAGAAGTAGAAATAGGCCATTCAGCTCTTTAGGACAGAGTGACCCCCCTTGTGATTGTGGGTGGTTCTCCTTGTGCGTGGGGTGGGAGTGGGGTCTCCTTTTTAAAAGCCACCCCCGATCTCAGGATTCCTGATGTTGGCGCCCTGCCTCGCCAGCAGTTATTTTAATGCAGAGTGCTGTGCAATGTGGCGAGACAAACCGACTTTGTCGCCAACAAGCTGCACACCGGTTTTCACACCTCAGCTAGCACTGTGCAAAAAACGGAAAATTCCATGTGCCAGATAGATGAATGGGGGAACTATAAGTTTAGTCACAAAACATTCTTCCATTCTTCATTGGCACAAGAACAGTGTGGTACTCAGACTTCATCCTAAATTCCTTCCAAAGGTGATGTCTGAATTCCATCTTTCCGTTGAAGAGACATCCAGTTGGCCCAAGAGCCCCTTATTTTTTCCTCCCATTTCACAGAAGTCTAAAGTGGATTGTGTGGAAATATTAAGAGGGAATCCTCTGGTATGCAGACAGAAGGAAAAGAGTCAAAATTGGACACACAGGGAAAGGATAGGATATGTAGCCCTCTCATTCATGTCCTGCCCGTCAATAGATAATGGCTGATGGAAAAGTTTTCTTTCCAATGGAAGCCTACTTTTCAGTAACGTGTTATGGTAAAGTTATGGTAGAATGCGTGTTCCATTTTTATCAGAGAAAAACATATTGAATATCATATATTCCAGCCATTTCTTCTTGTCTCACATTCTGGCGAGAATCAATAGCCATTCATGACTATTTATTTCTTGTATAGTTGTGGGGAATTTATTTCTAGCCATCTTATAAATATGATTATTTAGCACATTGCATATTTCTCGCTTCTTATGTTCAACTTCTGGCAGAAACTGAAGTTGCCTGCTTTCAATGGTTGAAAAGAACCACATGGGGGCACTCTAAAAGGTAAGGGAAAAAGCATTCATATTACACAGGGTTAAAAATTCTATCAAAGGGACCAGCACCTCCAGTGACTTTCCAAACAAGTTGTCCCGACTTTTGACAAGCGAGGAAAACCAGTTGCCGCGATTTATGAGAAGAACATAGTTTGACAGAGGATGAACACGACACCTAAAGACAAGTAATCTGCTATTATTTACTGCCTAACTAATAGGAAACATTTACTGTTGGTCTGTTTTTCCGAAGGGATTTTTACTTAAGTGAAGATCCTTATACAGCCTAAATCTAAAATAACGAAGTGCTAAGTTTCATTGAGTCCCTGAATTCTGGACAAACTGCTAATATGTTATTGATTGAATCACTGGAAACTGCAGTAAGTGCATGGAATAATCAAAGGTTTTTGTAATTCGCTATTGTAATAACTTTGGCTCACCAGCTGGGTATGAAACAACTAACGTTTATTTACAACATACCATCCTACAGAGCCTTGCAGCTTAGTAGCTACCAGTCAGCGTCCAGGATCAATCTGAGTCAAAAGCGCACCCTTGCTAGGGCAAGCCCCCACCCTGGTCCCCTGGTTGGTTTTCAATCAGGGCCATGTGACTGTTTTGGCCAATCACTGCTTAAAGGGGCCAGACGCCACAAATGTAAATCCTGAACCTGACATTAACACCAAAAATCTCCGACCTCGTCTGCAGTTGGAATTCTCCGATGCCGCTGCAGTGAATGGAATTTTGGCTGAGGGTCAAATTCTCCATTCTCGCTGGCAGTGGGGCGGGAATGGACGAGATCGGAGAATCCCGCCCTAAATGCGTCATTGAATTCAGCTGATATGATTAAAGGGATAGATACTCTCAGCAAACAGTGTATTATGTAGTTGCCAACAATGGCTTGCATCCAGAAAGCATTTATTAAATATTAAAACATGCTTCAGAAGAGCTTTAACAAACAAAATATGACAGCAAGCCACATAAGGAGATATGTGGTCAGATGATTTTGGTTGAGGTGTGAGCATCTTAAAGGTGTATTTTTGGAGGGAATTTCAGTGCTTAGGACCCAGGCAACTGAAAGTGTGGCCACCAGTGGAGGAGCAATTAAAATTGGGGATGTCCAAGAGGCCAGAATTGGATATCATGGAGGATTGTAGTGCTGGAGAAGATTCCGTAGATTGGAAGGGCCATGAGGCCATGGAGGGATTTAAAAGCAAGGATGAGAAATAAGTAATCACAGATCTGTCAGAAGGTACACTACTAGAAATATGATCACTCTAAGCTGTAATAGAAATCAAACACATGAAATCATTAAGTATAAGACAGCACGATCAAGAAAAGGCACTCGATTCAATCTGTCATCCTGTCATTAGATTCAAATGCTTTCTGGCCACGTCATTCACATTTCATACTGGCTTCAGTCCATTGAAGTAGGAATCTGCCTGGTTCATACTTTAATGCTTTGACTGATTCTGCTTTACTCTCATAGATGCTGGAATTATAGTAATAGTTTATGTTGTTTTGCAAACTGGGCTGAAAGAAATTAATCTGATTTCACAGTGCAAATTGGCAACATATTTCATAAACTAACAAACAGAATGTAATGACTTTTCTATGGATGTCCAGTTTGCAGTCCCTTTATTTCCCAGCCATCATGTTTTATGACCGTTCTCCTGATTCTCCACTAAGAACTTTCCTAAACCCACGTTCTTCTGGATATGGCTTTAAAATTCTGGATTTCTAATGAAAACAAAGTTATCTCATTGTAACCTAATGAGCTTTAAAGAAAGGTTAAAATCTTTGTTGCTTTTATTTTTTGAAAGCTTTTTACTGTCACTGATCTGTATTTGCCCATTTTGCACTTCCAACTGTATCTCACAATTGTCTCAAATTTCCTGCAAATAAATCCATGGGAGAGCCTCACTAAGAACTATCCTTGGTACAATCTTGTTTCGGTTACCAGAATATTCCCAGGAGTTGAAATTCAGAAAGAGTTTTGGGTGAATAATCTGTGTAAGGATCAGGCTATGCCACATTTGTAACCAATTGGTTCATGTGTTTCAATGAAATTTGATTGCTAATTCATTTATACTAAGCAAGTTAGTGATCGTCAAAATTGAAAACAGTAATTTCACACAATAACATTCATCCATATGCTAGAAATATCAATGTGGAATTTTAAACTTAGTGTAGTGAGCATGTTTTTGATCATTTTAAGGTATTAAAGAAAGGATTTAACTAATGCAGGAAGAGAAAGGCCTTTCTTCACAATTCAGCTGCATGCTGTCTTTATCCTGAGATCCACAACTTCCTCATGCTCCTTTGGCGAGGTTAGATTACTTAAACAGGATTGTTGAATCGGAGCTTGCAAGAGCAAGATGTGGTCACCTTTATTCCATCACAAACAGTAAAGGTTGGCCATGCTCCAAGACTGGTATTGCAAAGCTGTATCCTTCCCACAACGGTTACTAGTATACTGCAAAGGAAGAGATAGAATGTCTGGAAGTAAGCCGTTGATGCAGAGTCATGAAATGTCTATCCAGATGTTGACAAACCGAATGTTTAGTCATTTTATTACCTTTGCAACCTAACAGTAACTTTAAGGCATCACTTTCTGATCATCGTTTGGCTGAATTGAAAGGTCTATTTCTCTTTAAGAAATGCTGCCACCCGGCATTTTTGTCCGTGTTTCAACCTCCATTCTGACATTCAGCGACTGGCATCCTCTCCCAAGTTTCAAGTTCTCTTAAGCATTCAGAAGTATGTCAGTAAACTTTAAATCTGGAGAATTGGGAGCTTAGACATAAATTTATCAATCATGTACATTTGAACTATAAGTGACATAACAACAGTGCACTAAACTGCCATGAAACTGCGGAAAGGAGGACATTATTTGCGGAAAACAATCTTCCCTCAAGCCGAGTTGATAAAAGAGTGTCAACATTCTTGGTCCAATATTCTGGCTAGAATTTCCACCAGGCCAATGCCATTGTCTCCAACTTTCACCAAACAATTAACAAAATAGGCTGACTTGCTACCTCACCAGAGAATGTTTGTGTCAGTCTATAATAATCCACAAGACAAGCAATTGGAGCGAAGAAATGTGCAAGCTCGAGGTATCCCAAGGAACTGCATTTGGGATTTCCATGGGACAATTGATTATTTTTTAACACTGGGGTTGATAGTTGGATACAATGCAGCACTTCATCTAAATCTGCTGAAAGATTTCCTTTTGGAAATGACTCAAAGTGCTTTCTGTACATGCGGTGAAGTGCACTTTGTAGGTAACTGCAGCAGTCAATTTGAATGCAGCAAGATCCCCATACAATATGATGAAAACCTTTCTCTGATTGTGTTGCTTGAAGGAGATTGTTCAGAAGGAAAGCGGCCTATTTTCCTTTGGTTAGTACAACACAAATCTTTGACCTCATCCTCCTGAGAAACAGGTTCTTAGAGTGGGATTCTCTGCCCCCCCCCCCCCCCCCCCCCCCCCCGCCCCCCCAACCCCCGCGCTGGTTGTTTCCAGGCAGCAGGAGGTGGGCTGCCATTAGCCAGTGAAAGAATCTTCCACTGCGGTGACTGGGATTTCACACTGAATCCACCCCACACTGCCAGGAAACGCAGGCGGGGGTGCGCCATCAGCGTGACCAGAAGATCTCGCCGGTGGGAAAACCCCACCCTCAGTAGTTTTGTTTAATATCTCACCTGAAACCCAGCACTCCATCAATACGGCATTCCATGCAATGGCTTGCAGTATGTTTACCAATGTTCCTGGACTGGCCAACACATTAAGGAGTTGCAGATGCAACAATGTGGTTGCTGGTCAAGTTACACTACCACATTGTCAGCAATGAAAGGTGCATTTTGCTTATTCTGACTGAATTCTGCTTTGGATTTGGAGCTATATTGGTGACTCCAAGCCTACAATCGGGCTGCAGAAGATGCACTGCACTTGACATAATAAATTGAGTACACCTGAAGTTGATAGTTAATAATTACAAGTAGTGAAAACATTAGAGGGACATTGAGTCATATCAAACTATGCTATTCAGATTTGCTGTGGTCGAAGATATCAATTGAGCTAATGCACTTGTAAAGGCTTGTAAAGGCAGACACGGCAATTGTGGTGGAAGGGGCAAGTTCCAAGTGTGCATAACATAACTTACACCAGATTAATCTTCTATCTCTTTCTAATATACATCCATTCAACCCTATTGTGATGCCTAGTTTTATATTCAAACAACCAGTACCTGGACAAATAATAGACGAGAGAGTTAAATGACTAGTCACACATAATTTCAAATACATGAATAGACACCATTCTTACTCATTCAACTTGTACCGACAATAATTGAAATGTTATATTCTTACCTATTCAAAAGTATAAATGTCTTACACTTTAAACCTGAGTATTTCACTTTAGAATCACTCATAACTGAACATGTAGCAGTCAGGATACTGTGTTATGGACAACTATCATTAACACCACAATACGACAGCAATAAAGAAAGACGGCAATGGCACCGTTCTCTCTTATTGAGACAGAGAATTCTACCATCTTTCACATTGCTACCAGCCCAGACCATAAAAGAAAGCAAGCACTTGCAACAGGCATGTGAATTATCAGAATTTGTGGCCGTTTTGGAAAGCAAAGAAATATACAGCACAGAAAGCGGCCATTTGACCATTTAGCCTGTGCTAGCTCTTTGAGAGAGTACCTGTGTTTAGTGCTACATCCCTCCCTTTTGTCCATAATCGCGTCAGCTCCTCAAACTCAAGTATATATCCAACTCTATTTTAAAGTTATTTATGAAATCAACGTCCATCCCCTTTTCAGATAGAGCATTCACAATTTTAGCAGCTCACTGTGAACAATGCTCCTCATTTTCCCTCTAAATCTTTTTCCAGTGTTTTTCAATGGATGACTTCTGGTTATTGACACACTAGCCAGAGGGAACAATCTTTTTCTATCCATTCTATCAAAACCTCTCATCACCTTGAAAACCTCTGTTGGGTCATTTTTTAACCATCTTTATTCCAAGAAAAGCAGTTCTAACTTTTTCAACCTCTGCTCGTAATTGAAGTCCCTCATTCCTGGTGACATCCTGGCAAACCTCCTCTGTATCCTTTTTAAGGCCTTGACGTCCTGGAGCATGGTGCCCAGAACTGCCTACAGTTCTCCACCTGAGGCCCAACCAGTGATTTACAAAGTACAAGCATGATCCCATATTCCTACATTCTGTGCCTGTATTTGTGAACTGAAATAAGCCATATGCTTTTATACCCACCCGTATCAACTTGTCCTGCCACCTTTTAAGATTTATATTTATGGACACCAAGGTCCTCAGAATGCTCACTTGCATTTTTCAGAATGTTGCCGTTCATAGAAAGGAATTTTCCCATCCCGCCTACCACGGGAATCATCATGGGTGGGACAGAAAATTTGGGGGACCATGCAAAGGTCCGTTGACCTTGGGTGGGGCGTATTCATTGAATTATTCCAAAAGTTTATCACTTCACACTTCTCCATGCTGAACCCTGTCTACCATGCTACTGTATATTCCACCCTCATCTATTAAGTTGTCAGGCCTTATATCATCTGCAAACTTGATAATACTGCTCTCTACACCCAAGTCTATACAATTTTTAAAAGAATAATAGATTTGAAACTTGGAGAACATTACTGCAAACTATCTCCTGTCTGAAAGATTCCATCCACCACATCCTTGGCTTCCTGTCACTGAGTCAATTCTATATCTGCGTCACCACTTGCCCCTTAATTCCATGGTCTTCTAGTCTCTTAACAAGTTCCCCATGTGGTAATTGATTAAATACCTTTGAAAAGTCCAAATATACGCCATCTACCATTATACCTTGATCAATCGTCTCCGTTACCCCATCGAAAAATTCAGTCAAGATAACCAGACACAGTTTGCCTTTAACAAATCTCTGCTGGCTCTCCTTAGCCTAACATCAGTGGTAACAAAATGCTAGAGTCTATTATTAAGAAAGTGGCCACAGAGCACCTAGAAAATCATTGTTCGTAGATATGTGAAGTAGGTGTGGTGTATTGAGCAGTGTCTGAGACCAGTCAGTGGTTCAGGTGTGAGGATATGGCATTTGAATATGAAGTCACTGACTCTGACCACATGTGTGTGGCCTGTAGACTTTCTGTGGCATCTCATTCAAGGTCTTGGGACCACAATGCTGGCATTGATCATGAGCTATCTGCTCCCATTTCCTTTTCAAGAGTTTTTCTGGAGGACCTTTCATTCACCCGTAGATTGAGGACATGTCTTTTCCTGCCCAATGGAAAGGTGTTTTCCCTGGCTGGGAGTTTAGAAAGAAGTTTAACAACACCAGGTTAAAGTCCAACAGGTTTATTTGGTAGCAAAAGCAACACAAGCTTTCGGAGCTCCAAGCCCCTTCTTCAGGTGAGTGGGAATTCTGTTCACAAACAGGGCATATAAAGACACAAACTCAATTTACATGAATAATGGTTGGAATGCGAATACTTACAACTAATCAAGTCTTTAAGAAACAAAACAACGTGAGTTGTTTTGGGTATTCGGGTAAGCGTTCTCCAAGGCGGCCTTCGCGACACACGACAACGCAGAGTCGCTGAGCAGAAACTGATAGCCAAGTTCCGCACACACGAGGACGGCCTCAACCGGGATATTGGGTTCATGTCACACTATTTGTAACCCCCACAGTTTCCTGGATCTGCAGAGTTTCACTGGCTGTCTTGTCTGGAGACAATACACATCTTTTTAGCCTGTCTTGATGCTCTCTCCACTCACGTTGTTTTGTTTCTTAAAGACTTGATTAGTTGTAAGTATTCGCATTCCAACCATTATTCATTTAAATTGAGTCTGTGTCTTTATATGCCCTGTTTGTGAACAGAATTCCCACTCACCTGAAGAAGGGGCTTGGAGCTCCGAAAGCTTGTGTGGCTTTTGCTACCAAATAAACCTGTTGGACTTTAACCTGGTGTTGTTAAACTTCTTACTGTGTTTACCCCAGTCCAACGCCAGCATCTCCACATCATGGGAGCTTAGAACCAGGGGTCACCCTCTCAGAGGCACAACTTGCCTTCAAGTACTGCAGGCTAGCTTTAAATGGTGCAGGCCTTTCAAAAATGCGGGGTCCCGGCTGAGATGTGCAGCCATCCAACAATGGGTTTAGCACTGGGCTGCAAGCAGCTATCAAACAAATAAGCAGGTTGCACATGCTACCTGTATCAGAAGAAATGGATACATGCCAATCCCGTATCATGATCCCCATGTCTGTTTTGGGGCTGTCCAATTTTACCTTTTAAAAGTTTGGTGAAAGAAGCAGGTTTGAAGAAACAACTTAAAGGAGGAAGGGGAGTTTTAGGAGGGAATTCGTAGAAACGCTACGGTGCAGAAGGAGGCCATTCAGCCCATCAAGTTTGCAGCAACAACAATCCCACACAGGCCCTATCCCCGAAACCCCACATATTTACCCTGCTAATCTCTCTTACATACACATCCCGGGACACTTAAGCATGGCCAATCAACCTAACCTGCACATCTTTGGAGTGTGGGATGAAACCAAAGCACCTGGAGGAAACCCACGCAGACATGAGGAGAATGTGCAAACTCTACACAGACAGTGACCCAAGCCAGGAATTGACCCCAGGTCCCTGGAGCTGTGAGGCAGCAGTGCTAACCACTGTGCCACACCTACTTCACTCATCTACCAGGGTTGAGGCAGCTAAATGGATGACTATCAGTGGTGGAGCAATGAAATTCCAGTGAGAATTCCAGTGCAGCAGGATAATAAGGAATTCATAACAGCAGGAGGAAGAAGATCGCAATATGAAGATAGTTGAGATACAGAGAATGAATTTTATGCAAAACTCTGATCTTTGATTTGATTTATTATTGTCACATGTATTAGGATATAGTGAAAAGTATTCTTTCTTGCACGCTAACCAGATAAAGCATCCCATACATAGGGAAGGAAAGGAGAGAGTGCAGAATGTAGTGTTACAGTCATAGCTCAGGTATAGCGAAAGATCAACTTAATACAAGGTAGGTCCATTCAAAAGTCTGATAACAGGGAGGAAGCTGTTCTTGAGTCGGTTGGTACGTTATCTCAGACTTTTGTATCTTTTTCCCGATGGAAGAAGGTGGAAGAGAGAACGTCCTGGGTGCGTGCGGCCCTTGATTATGCTGGCTGCTTTTCCGAGGCAACAGGAAGTGTAAACAGTGTTAATGGATGGGAGGCTGGTTTACGTGATGGACTTGGCTTCATTCACGACCTTTATAGTTTTTGCGGTCTTGGACAAGCAGGAGTCATACCAAGCTGTGATACAATCAGAAAGAATGCTTTCTATGGTGCATCTGTAAAAGCTGGTGAGAGTCGTACTGGACATGCCAAATTTCCTTAAATTCCTGAAAAAGTAGAGGCGTTGGTGGGCTTTCTTAGCGTCGGCATGGGGGGACCAGGACAGGTTGTTGGTGATCTGGACACCTCAAAACCTGAAGCTCTCGACCATTTCCACTTCGTCCCTGTTGATGTAAACAGGGACATGTCCTCCACGATGCTTCCTGAGGTCGATGACTATCTTCTTCATTTTGTTGATATTGAGAGAGAGATTATTGTCATCGCACCAGTTCACCAGATTCTCTATCTCATTCCTGTACTCTGTCTTGTTATTGTTTGAGATCCGACCCACTACGGTGGTGTTATCAGCAAACTTGAAAATTGAGTTGGAGGGGAGTTTGGACACACAGGTGTATAAGGAGTATAATAAGGGGCTGAGAACACAGCCTTGTGGGGCACCGATGTTGAGGATGACATTGGAGGAGGTGTTGTTGCCTATCCTTACCGACTACGGTCTTTTGGTTAGGAAGACTAGGATCCAGTCACAGAGGGAGGAGCCATGCCCCAGGCCACAGAGTTTGGAGATGAGTTTCGTAGGAATAATGGTGTTGAAGGCTGAGCTGGAATTAATGAATAGGAGTCTGACATAAGTGTCTTTGTTATCAAGATGTTCCTGGGTTGAGTGTAGGGCCAGGGAAATGGCATCTGCTGTGGACCTGTTGCGGCGATCTAGGACCAGTTCAAGTAACTGCACAACCTAACATTAACCAACCTGACGTTTACTTTGAAAATCCATACATTGAGTGGAGTTTAACCATTTTAGTGGGTTTGAAGGCGGAGCGGCTTGTAACATGCAGCATGAGCTTGCCCACCATCATCAACTCACCTGCCTCCAAATGTCTCCTCAATCCACCCCTGCTGCTATTTTACCTGTGACGGGGGAGACCCATGGCAAACAGGTTCCCTCGCAGTTTTTGCTGGGCGAGCTGATGTTTGGCAAGGAGGGGGTACCCCCATTAGGGGGTCCTCTGTTACTATTGGAGGCAGTTGCCCCAAAATCATACACCCCACTTTAAACTTCCCCACCTGACTTCTCAAACCACTCCCGCCCTCCCCAGCCCCTCAACCCCCTCACCCTTCACTGGGGCATGCCAGCCAGGCCTCACCAATAGCCTGGACTTACTTGACATCCAGCCTCCATAAGCTCCTTCTCTTCAAAGACCGGCTGTGGTCCCAACAGTCAGCAATGCTCGAAACTGGCACTGCTGGGACTACAGAACTGCCGGCCATCCAATTGCCAGCAGCTCTTTAAGACAGGACTTCCTCCCCAGATCGAGGTGGAACTTGCACCCTTAGCTATGCCGAAATGCCATGTCGAGAGGTAAGTGGCTAGGGGGCAGCCAGTGTTGGCGGGGATGCACTCCCTGCTGACTCTCCAGGTGGCAGGGCATAAAACCTGGCTTGAAAAACTGGGCCTGTGGCTGAAAATGGAACTGTTGGATGGCTGGGTGACTGTAGCCATGCCTGAAACTCTAGTGGCTTTGAGGAACCTGAATGGCGAAAGAGAAAGTGCCAGTATCTTGAGAGTAAACCATCTCATCTAACACTGCTTGTGTCCCAGTTGGTGGGAATCCCAATTGGGTGACCAGAAGTCTGTATGGGAAGGATTTGTACAGTCTCTCCGCAGTGGGTTAAGTAAGTCACTGTTCTGGGCAACCATTGACCTGGTCAGTGAAATCTGGCAGCACCAGAATCCTGTCGGTTTTGCTGAAGGCCATTACCTGAAACACAGTTCTCTGGAAGTCCCGGTCTACACTGTAAAGCATTTGTTGTAGCATGAAGTGAAGACACAGCACAAGGGCAGGATGCTGCAGTGAGCAGGAGTGGTGGAGAATACTGAGAAGGCGGTGAGCAGCCTGTGCTTAAAACTGTCGGCCTCTTGGGGAAAGATCATTCTGCAGCAGTCACATCTGTTACATTTGAACTCATCCCAAGCAGCTTAATATATGAACAAGGAGTAATGGGACAACATCATTATGTTTGTTATTCTGAAATATATCACAGAAGTGCCTTGCATTATTTAGATGTGTTTTTTTTTAGAGCATATTCTTACTTTTCTTCCATGTTTTGGCAGAATTGTATTCCAGATTTAAAATGCTCTGTGAGGATGACTTAGGTTACCTGTCTGTCAAGGATCCTTGGGGTTGTTGGACTGCTGCTCCGGTCTGACTCTCAGGTGCTCATGTTCCCTGGAAGAGCTGGGTGGTTTGCTGTGGTGGACTAGCACCTTGTCCATTCACCTTTTGCGGCCTCGTTTTAATTCTGGTCTCCTCGGATGGGATGAGTGCTTCCATTCTCTGCTGCCTGGAAGGATTGGCCATGGATGAGCTCGAATCATTTCAAGCCAGTTCTTCGGGGGCACAAATCCCCAGTGGTCAACTACACAAATAATATCTCAACTTTCCTTTTGGTTTGTGAGAGATGCCAGTGATGGGTAATGAAGTTGAATTTTTTTCATTTCCTGTCAACATCAAACACTTCAGATCCGATATGTTGTAACCAAATATAGAGTAAAGCACTTTATGTGTTGCATAATTGCTCCATTTCCTGCATCTTTAGTATGATTGTGGGTAGCTTGTTCAGGCTATAATGTCATGGTTGACTTTGACCAGACTTAAAAGATTCAAATAGAATGGTGGGAACTGGGACCAGAGGAATAGGAATACTATAGTCAACTCTCAAGACTGTTCTGCTTTTCAATTAGATCATGGTTGCCCTCTACCTCAGCTCACTTTCTCACCTTTGCCTCACATCCCTTGATAATATTATCACAAAAAAAACCTATCAATTTGAGTTTTGAAATGTTTAAATTGACCTACAATCCACAGCCTTTCAGGGGAGAGAGTTCCAGATTTCCATTACCCTTTGTGTGAAAATGGCCTAGCACTAATTTTAAGATTAGGTTCCCTTGGTCCAGATTCCCCCCACCGGAGGAAATAGCTTCTCTGATTGAGTCACATTATTATTTTAAAGGCCTTGATTAGATCTCCTCTCAACTTAACAGTATACAAGCCAAGTTTCTGCATCCTGTCCCTGTAATTTAACTCTTTCAGCCGTGGTATCAGTCTGGTGAATGTACTCTATCTAAGGCCAATTTATTTTTCCTCAGGTGTGCTGTCCAAAATTGAATACAACATGCTAGATGGGATCTGACCAGATGCTGTGCCCAGCTTAAGCATAAAATCCACCCCATTGAATTATATCAGGTGGCATGGTGGCACAGTAGTTAGCACTGTTGCCTCACAGCGCCAAGGACCCGGATTCGATTCTGGCCCTTGGTGACTGTATGTGTGGAGTTTGCACGTTTTTCCCATGTCTGCGTGGGTTTCCTCTGGGTGCTCCAGTTTTCCCCCCCATGACAAAGATATGCAGGTTAGGTGGATAGACCATGTTAAATTGCACATTAATGTCCCAAGATGTGTAGGTTAGGGGGATAAGTGGGATAAAAATGTGGGATTATGGGGGCAGGTCCTGGTAAAATGCTCTATTGTAGTGTCGGTGCAGGCTTGATGGGCCGAATGTCCTCCTTCTGCACTGTAGGGATTCTACTCTTTAATTCTATATCAAAGGGAACAAACCTGAGAAAGGAAAGTAAGATTAAAATTAGAGATAGTAGAGTTGACCGAGGAGAACCAGTGGATGTGGTTTATTTAGACTTTCAAAAGGCTTTCGACAAGGTCTCACATAACAGACTACAATGTAAGGTTAAGGCACATAGGATTGTAGATAATGTCTTGAGATAGATTGAAAGCTGGTTAGCAGATAGGAAGCAAAGAGTTGGCATAAATGCATCTCTTTCGGATTGGCAGTCAGTGACTAGTGGGGTTTTGCAGGGATCTGTGCTCGGACCCCAACTGTTTACATTATATATTAATGATTTGGAAGAGGGGACTGAATATATTATCTCCAAATTTGCAGATGATACAAAATTGGGTGGGAGGGTGAGCTGTGAGGAGGATGCAGAGGTGCTTCAGTGTGATTTGGACAGGCTGAGAGGTGGATACTCAACAAGACTCAAGTAAGCGCGCAGGTACAGCAGGCATTAAAAAAGGCAAATGGTATGTGGGCCTTCATAGTGAGAGAATTTGAGTACAGGGATAGGGATGTTTTGCTGCAATTGTATAGGGCATTGGTGAGGCCATATTTGGAGTATTGTGTGCAGTTTTGGTGTCCTTATCTGAGGAAGGATGTCCTTGCTATAGAAGGAGTACAGCGAAGATTTACCAGGCTGATTCCTGGGATGGCTAGTCTGTCATATGACGAGAGACGAAATCGGTTAGGATTATATTCATTGGGGTTTAGAAGAGTGGGGAGAAGAGGGGGTGGAATCTCATAGAAACTTATAAAATTCTAACAGGGTTAGACAGGATAGATTCAGAAAGAGTGTTCCCAATGGAGGGGAATCCAGAACTAGGGGTCATAGTTTGAGGATAAGGGGCAAATCTTTTAGAACTGAGGTGAGGAGAAATTTCTTCACCCAGAGGGTGGTGAATGTGTGGAATTCACTACCACAGAATGTAGTTAAGGCCAAAACACTGTCTGATTTCAAGAAGAAATTAGATATAGCTCTTGGGGCTAAAGGAATCAAGGGATATGGGGGAAGGGGGGATCAGGATATTGAATTCAATGATCAGAATCAATGGCGGAGCAGGCTCAAAGGGCTGAATAGCCTACTCCTGCTTTTAGTTTATATGTTTTTATCTCCGAGGAGTTAAGGGTGGCCTTTCAAGAAGATGCTGATATTGAAGTGTGGGAAATACAATTGCTGTGGATTGCACAGAGGTTTACAGTTTCAGTGAGGCATTGGGCTGGAGAAACATAGGGTGGAATTCTCCCATCTGGGGGACTAAATCCCGTGGTGGAAGCAGGAATGTGGAGTGTTTACCGCGGAGGCAGGAAACCATGGCAAATCCTTTGGCCCCAAGCTCATTAATTGTGCAACTGGGTGTTTTGCTCCATGTTCCATGGCTGAACAGGCCTGATAGCGTGTAGTCTATCCTTCTATCTGGGCACCATATTGAAAATGCACCCAACATTACTGATCAACTATTGAAGAATGAAGATGGACCTCCTGAAAATGAATATGGATATTTGGGACCACTCGGAGGCTGGAAGGTGGATCCCCTCCAGGACTCCAAATCTGGAAGCTTCCCCCATCCACTGCAGTGATGTTCTGTGGTCCAGGGCTGCCGGCGACCCCATCCTGAACTCTAGAGGCAGCCTAGATATTGTTCAGGTGAATCCCCACATCTGGACACCATGTTGTTCCAAATGTGTTTCGCACTGGCAAGTTTTCCCACTGGCACCGTGGAGAGTCGGCCATAGGTGGTCGGGCCTTCATCTGCATTCAATTAGCGGCCTCCAACGGGTTTGCTGATACACCAAGGTGGGCACCAATGGAAGATCTAGCTGTGAATTCACACTGGCGTAAAACTGATTATTGGCCCTTCCACCGAATCCCCCCCTCCACACCTCACCCACTGTTGAACCTGCTGGCAGGGGCTTGGGAGAATGCCACACTTTGATGCGTATTACTATGTATTGAAGTTATTACATTTTGTTTAACAAGAATACCAGAATGCAGCAGCGACTATTGCATATTTAACAATGCAAAGCATCCATCAATCTACATAACTGGAAGTTCCACTTTCCTGTTCAAATCAGCATGTGCGGAGTGCTCATCTTTGTATTTGCAATGCATTCCATAGCCTGCACATTATTACCTAACAATAAAATGCACAACACATTTATTGATCATAAAACATCTCTTCCTGTAATTAAATGGTGCAGTAACTGCATGCAGATTAATTCTGAGTCAGGTCCCTTCAGCTTATCCAAATTTACATGCTTCCAGAAATGTAATCACTTCATACATGGGGATTCACAATCGTGAGTATTTTAGGAAATGTCCCAAATCAAAATATGTTTTGATTCTTATGAAGACCAGAATGGGAATTCATTTATTTACAAAAATTATGCATCCCAGGTCAAATCTTCAAGCAAGAACCAAGCCAAATACAGTAAGTTGAGAGAGGAAGTGAGAATATGGAAATAGAATGACAGTTTACACAAAAGGCAATCCAAAATTCATCTGCCAGCATGTAAATAGTTAGTGAGAAAGAGGGCGAGTCCTATTAGGGACAAAGAGGGTGATAGAAGCTTAGAGGCATAAGGCAAGGCTAGAATATTTAATAAGCATTTTTTATAGGTTTTTACCAAGGAAGAAGTAGCTGACAAAATATCAGAAGTAGCAGAGATGGAAATTGGCAGGCAGGAAAACCTGGAAAGGTTGGCTATGGTTAGAGTTGCTAAGCCTCTTGGGCTGGATGGCTTGCGGCCCAGGTTGCAAAAGGAGGTGGGAGTGAAGATAATGGATAGGCATGCCATAATCTTCCAATGTTCCGTGGAGAAGGAGGAGGCACCAGTGGATTGGAGAGTGGCAAATGTGACATCCTGATTTAAGAAAGGGTGTAAGGACATTGATAAAAACTATGTGCCAGTCAGTTTAACAGCAAATGGGGGATAAGGTTTTAGACACAATCAGGGACAGAATCAACATGTACCTGCAGAGGGTTGAACTCATTAAGGAGAACACAGATTTCTAAAAGGCAGATCGGGCTTGACTAATGGAATTGATTTTTTTTAATGAAGCAACAGAAAAGGTTGATGAAGGTAAGGCAATGGATATCGTCTAGGTGGATTTTAAGGAAGCCTTTGACAACGTACCATGTAAAACGCTGATTAACAAAGCTGAAGTTTATAAAATAGGTTGGTCAGTGTTAGCTTGGATTTAAAAATTGGTTTACGATGTCATAGTAAATGTTTTTTTCAGACTGGAGGTTGGTAGCAGTGATATTCCTCAAGGGTCAGTGCTGGGACCAATGTCTTTTCTGCATATTACAGAGTAACATTGCAAAGTTTGCAGATGCTGCCAAACATGGAGGAGTGGCAAACGGCAAGGGTCACTGGTCGACTGCGGCAGGAAGAACATAGGCTGGCAGATTGAGCAAATACGTGACAGAGTTTGATTGAGTGAAATACCAGGTAATTCATTCAAACAGAAGAGAGGAAGAGGCAATACAGACCCAATGGCACGGGCTGAAAGAGCGTGTGAAGATCTGAGGCTTCATGTGCATTGATCTTTTAAGGCAGCAGAACATTTGAGAGAGTAATTAGCAAAGCATGTGCAATCTTACTCTTGATAAATAGAGTTATTGAGTACAAAAGCAGGGCGCTTTTGCTAAACCTTCATAAAACTTTGGTAACCAAAACTAAAGTATTGCATCCTGTTCTGGTCACCATGCTTTAGGAAGGATGTGAGGGTCCTTGGGAGGGTGCAGAGGAAATTGACTAAAATGGTTCCAGGGATAGGAAAATTTAACTAAAAGGTTAGGTTGGAGAAGCTGGGAGCTTTTTCCTTGGAGCAAAGGAGATTGAGGGGAAATTTAATAGGGGTGTACAAGATTATGACAGGTTTAGATAAGGTAGCTAAAGAAGAACTGTTCCCATTCGCTGATGGTACAAGGATGAGGAGACAAAGATTTATGGTTTTGAGGAAAAGGTACAGGGAGGAATGTGAGGAAGAACCTTACTGCATCTGAGGATGGTGAAGGTGGAGACAGTGAATGATTTCAAAGGCAAATTGGATGGACCTTTGAGGGAAATATACTTGCAGGGATGGGGGAATAGAGTGGGGAAATAGGATTGGCTGGCAAACTTTACAGGCAGCAGACATGGACTCGATGGGCCAAATAACTTCTCTCTATGCTGATCTGACTCCAGGGGCATCATTTTCCTTGTGGGCTTCTGAGCTCTGCATCAAGTTGAAATGTGGATCAGAAGCCTGCATTGTGTGGGAAACAGTCACATATTGTGACACTTCCAAAGGCAGAGGACGGTCTCACTATCCAATTAAGGATGGCAGATGGATCCCAGAAGCTGGAGGGCTATCAGCTTGAAAGGAGGAGCACACTGTGATGACAGGTAAATAAGGGAGAACATCAAAATGGAGGTGTCCTCTCCAACTTTTGTTGAAGTTTAAATAAAAAGAAGGGTTTTACAGTGAGGCCATCACTGTGGGGGGTGGGCTGGGTGCCCCTGCACAGGGCAAACTGGAATTGCTCCAGAATCCAGCCAGGCAGGGTGGGCCTTTTGGCTTACCTTGAGCGCTGACCCCCTTGTCTGCTGCTGGGAGGTTGCCTCCAGGCACTGAAACTGGCCCAGTCACCTACAGAAGCCTGGAGACCGACTGGAAAATTAATTGGCCTAAAGTGGCCCTTAACGAGCCATGTCGTTTACCTGCTGCTTTTGGATGGGTATCCCTGCCAATCCCCACCCACAATGGCCTGGGGACGGGATATAGTAGGAGAACTGCCATGCCAACCGGTGGGCCTATTTTTAGTTTGCACCCACCTCTGACCTCTGAATTGATGGGGCCTAATAATCAAACCCCATGATTTTATGACCTATTTTTCCTTGGTTAATGCCCAGGGTACATGATGTCCTGTTTAATAATGGCTCGGTGTTATAACCATATCAGCAAAAATGGGATTAATCTTAGTAATTAATGTTAATTTGATCCTAAGGCTTTTTCTAACATTAATCACCTTGGGGTGTCTTATGTCTTATGGTCTTGAATGCACTATGTACATACAAAATGTTGTTGTGGCTTCCAACATCAACATCTAGTAGTCAGAAAGCATTTTATCAACAACTGTAACATCATGACTCCAGGCTAAATTAAATACCAAATTTGCCAGGAATCTCTGCATTGAAATAAGACAATGTGATTGATATGAACGTGGATGGAAACAAGCTGAACAGGAGATCTTTGTCTGACGAGTTATGATATGAGTTAACAATCAAATGGATATAAATTCTTTATCCTGACTGAGAAAACGGAGGTCCAGATGAAGCAGTTGTATTGATCTGGAACTGTTCCATTAGAGAAATAGAGAACATAGCTTAAAAAAAAACTTGCTTATTTTAATTCTATGTACTTGAACAATTATATTCACAAATAATCACAGGTATGCAGCACAGGTATTTATCATTGTTCCCCTGTTCTGTACAAACAGCAGTAGAAATAACACAAGAAAATCTGTTCACAATATTGAATCTTGGGTTTTATAGGAATGGAGAGAAGAGCAGCTGGAATAAATGACAGCTCATTCAGGAACATTGGAAAACCTTTTGTCACTGATCTCGTCTGACAGAGATGAAAGAAACATTTTTTTTGGAGTAAGCCTTTACATTTTAGGAATGCTGTAACTTGACATACCACAGAAGAGATACTGTAGGGTTAATGCTGACTGATAGAAGATCACAACAGCTGGAAGTCATGTAGTCACAGAGCTACCACTTGTAAAAATGGTGCACCTGTGGTAACAGACTGTCAGACCCAATTCCGAGTCCCTGGAGTGCTCATGCTTCATTTGGAAGTTACAGCAGCATTTGGAAGTGCACTGGTCGTTCCCTCTTTCTGTGTCCCCTGGGTCGCATGGAGAGCCTTCTACTTTCTTTGCTGCATAATTTTTGTTGATTAACGGTAGCTCTGTGAAGAGTCCCAGAGCAGGCTCTTTTGTAGAAAATTTGACAAGGGTACAGCCTGGAGCAAGGGCTGTCAAGTGATATGCTTTGAAATTGAGCCAGCACTAATATTAACTGGGGAATAACCGGCCATGCTCTGTTGTAGCTCCCAATTATTACGGTAGCTTTCTGGTGGCTGTGGTTGAATGCAACATGACTAACTCTAGCCCTTCATTTCAAATAAGTGCACTGATAAGCTAATCCTGATTCTGGGAAGACTGGAGGGTAACAACTACCTCTTGAGTAGTTTATGATACAGAAAACAGATCATGTTGGGCATGACAAAAATGATCGATTGTTTTCCAAGAATTGCTGGTACTTTTCTTTTTAAAAATAGACAACTCAGTAAGCACAAAAATCATTACAGATACACAGGAGATAACTATTTTAAACTTAAACTTTTTGCTACATATGCTATCTATAATTGTCCGAGTGCCTTTTGTAATGCTACGAACACTTAACTTTACTTGCATACTATACAAGTTATTAACCAACTTCTCTCAATCCATTGCCAATGTCCCTGAAGAAATTTTTTTCATGTCAAATGTGTAGATGGAACTGCTCAGTTATTGATTTTCTATCATCCCAGTGATTTATAGCTCAGCGATGATACCTGTATATTAGGGAAGATTGAAATTCATGAGGCATGGTCTCTGCTGGAGGACCCATGGCAGATCTGCCATAGATTTGTACTAAATGAAAGGTCTTTCCTGCAGAAACATACAGAGATTGGAATGGCATTGGTGGGAACAATTTCAACTTCTGAGAAGTGCTGGCATTGGGCGTGAGGATCTTTGTAAATCCAGAACCAGCCCAATAATTGAGATGCTTCGGGGAAGCTAACTATAGGGGAGGGAATGACACTTCATCCAACATGCAAGGGATACACCAATGAGCACATCTCTCAGCTCAAGTTGACTGGACAAGCACATGGGATCTCAAAGTTACAAAGGTGAATGTCCAGGATGGGGGAAAGTCCACAAATAGAAGAACTGAGTATGTAAATTGAAAATATATTTTCAATATACTTATGCCATGGATCATTAGATCTACTACAGTATGGGAAAAGCAAATACGTATTAACATGATTCTTCTTACTCTGAATTATGATGATATCCAAATGTTAATCCAGCCACCCCAGGCAAATCTGAATCTTCACATTTGCTTCCTTGCTGCTTGTTCCATCTTTCGGAATGAAGGCGGCACGGTAGCACAGTGGTTAGCACTGCTGCTTCACAGCTCCAGGGACCTGGGTTCGATTCCCAGCTCGGGTCACTGTCTGTGTGGAGTTTGCACATTCTCCTCGTGTCTGCGTGAGTTTCCTCCGGGTGCTCCGGTTTCCTCCCACAGTCCAAAGGTGTGCGGGTTAGGTTGATTGGCCAAGCTAAAATTGCCCTTAGTGTTCTGGGATGCGTAGGTTAGAGGGATTAGTGGGTAAAATATGTAGGGATATGGGGGTAGGGCCTGGGTGGGATTGTGGTCGGTGCAGACTTGATGGGCTGAATGGCCTCTTTCTGTGCTGTAGGGATTCTTAGATTCTAAGGCTATTTCTTAAATTGGCTATGCATTATTCATTTTTCCTTTAATTGTCTCATTTAACCCTCACACAGTGCTTTTGATGAACCATGTTAAAAATTTGAAAACCTTTTAACCTTTGGTTATGTTTTCCTCAAGTTATGAATGTGAGTGGGGAAAAAAGGCACAAGGACAAGGTAGGCTCCTGTTTAATTCTGACACAGATGGTGACTGGAGGAAAATATAGCCATTGGCCAGAATGTTACCACCATTCACGCCAGCAGGATTTTCCCACCTTGCTGCAGTGAATGGAGATTTGGCTGGGTGCCAAATTGTCCTCGTTCACTGAGTGGAAGCGTGGCATGAATAGCTGGTAAGATCGTGCCCCCTGTCTTTTTTTGTTTCTGGTCAAGGTGGTGCTATTATTTGAAACAGCAGTAGATAGTCATAGAGTCATAGAGGTTTACAGCATGGAAACAGGCCCTTCGGCCCAACTTGTCCATGCCGCCTTTTTTTTTTAAAACCCCTAAACTAATCCCAGTTGCCCGAATTTGGCCCATATCCCCCAATACCCATCGTACCCATGTAACTATCTAAATGCTTTTTAAAAGATAAAATTGTACCTGCCTCTACTACTGCCTCTGGCAGCTTGTTCCAGACACTCACCATCCTCTGTGTGAAAAAATTGCTCCTCTGGACACTTTTGTATCTCTCCCCTCTCACCTTAAACCTATGCCCTCTAGTTTTAGATTCCCCTACCTTTGGGAAAAGATATTGACTATCTACCTTGTCTATGCCCCTCATTATTTTATAGACCTCTATAAGGTCACCCCTCAGCCACCTACGCTCCAGAGAAAAAAGTCCCAGTCTATTGAGCCTCTCCTTATAACTCAATCCATCAAGTCCCGGTAGCATCCTAGTAAATCTTGTCTGCACTCTTTCTAGTTTAATAATATCTTTTCTATAATAGGGTGACCAGAATTGCACACAGTATTCCAAGTGTGGCCGTACCAATGTCTTGTACAACTTCAACAAGACGTCCCAACTCCTGTATACAATGTTCTGACTGATAAAACCAAGCATGCCGAATGCCTTCTTCACCACTGTGTCCACCTGTGACTCCACTTTCAAGGAGCTATGAACATGTACCCCTCGATCTCTTTGTTCTGTAACTCTCCCCAATCCCCTATCATTAACTAAGTCCTGCCCTGGTTCAATCTACCAAAATGCATCACCTCACATTTGTCTAAATTAAACTCCATCTGCCATTCGTCAGCCCACTGGCCCAATTGATCAAGATCCCGTTGCAATTGGAGATAACTTTCTTCACTGTCCACTATGCCACCAATCTTGGTGTCATCTACAAACTTACTAACCATGCCTCCTATATTCTCATCCAAATCATTAATACAAATGACAAATAACAGTGGGCCCAGCACTGATCCCTGAGGCACACCGCTGGTCACAGGCCTCCAGTTTGAAAAACAATAATCTACAACCACCCTCTGGCTTCTGTCAAGAAGCCAATTTTGTATCCATTTAGATACCTCACCCTGCATCCCGTGAGATTTAACTTTATGCAACAGATCCCGTGAGATTTAACTTTATGCAACATAGTCAACAGGAGAGGATGTGACAGTAAAAGCATGTACCTATATATATCTCAAAGCACAGCCTGGATAGGATTGTTGGTGTTGCAAGCTCGATGGGCCGAATGGCCTCCTCCTGTGCTGCAGGGATTCTATGATTCTATGAATTGTGTTAGCTTATACAGACAGTTAACTGACTTTTTATGACCAGGCCTTTCTTCCACTACACAATCCGCATCATGTGAAATTCTTACATCTGGGGCAGCATGGTGGCACAGTGGTTAGCGCTGCTACCTCACGGTATCAGGGACCTGGTTTGCTTCCTGGCTTGGATTACTGTCTGTGTGGAGTTTGCACGTTTCCCCCGTGCCTGCATGAGTTTCCTCCAGATGCACCGGGTGCTCCGACTTCCTCCCACAATTTCAAAAGACATGCTGGTTAGGGTGCATTGGCCATGCAAAATTCTCCCTTGGTGTACCCGAACAGGTGCCAGAGTGTGGTGACTGGGGGATTTTCACAGTAACTTCATTACAGTGTGAATGAAAGCCTACTTGCGACACTAAGAAATAAACTATGATAACTTCCAGGTGAAACCCAACTAAGTGGGTGTAGAAAACAGGTGGTAGCAAATGGTTTAAGTTTTTACGTTTATTTATTAGTGCCACAAGTAGGCTTACATTAACACTGCAATGAAGTCACTGTGAAAATCCCCCAGTCGCCACACTCCAGCATCTATTCGGGTACACTGAGGGAGAATTTAGCATGGCCAATGCACTTAACCAACATGTCTTTCAGACTGTGGGAGGAAACCGGAGCACCTGGAGGAAACCCACGCAGACACGGGGAGAACGTGCAAACTCCACACAGACCAGTGACCCAAGCCAGGAATCGAACCTGGGTTCCTGGCGCAGTGAAGCAGCAGTGCCAACCACTGTGCCACCATGTCACCTATGGGCTGCCAGTTATAAACCCTGCCCAATTTTCCCCTTTCCAATGGCTTCATAACATGCAGAAATCTCGGGTCATTTGACTGTTTCACTGAAACCTGACCCAGCATGATATTGCCTGCAAGTAATGGTGCAAACTGTTTTATGGAGGAGTTAGTTAAATCGTGTTGAATAAGCAGTTTCTCTTTTTGTGGGGGTGGCGGGGAAGATTGGGAAGGGTTGGCACAAATTTTCAGATTGCTGCATTATCTAAAGAAATATTGTAGGGAAATAGGAAACTCAAAATGCACACTCTCATCCTGTAACAAGCTGTGCTTCCTCTAGATTGCAAAGGGTTATGTAAATTTGCTAAAACCTGGGCCATAAAACAATAAAACAATGAACTTCTACCAATATTAATAAGCAATCCAATCTGCTTCAAAGTATGTTTGCTGAAACTGCGGGGTAATTAGAAACCTACATTGTGATTAAATTCTGCTTTATGTGGCATTTCACTACAAATAGTAACACTGCCAGATGCAGCATAACATACTTAGCATAAGCCAAGAACTTCTTGTCTCATGGGGCTAAATCAGTGACAGCAACAAACTTAAAAAGGAAGAGTGTTAATTTGTTTCCTTGACTATATTTATGTATTAATTACTGTGTCAGGGAAGCATAAACTACTGTTATCTTATTTGCTGTGTGCAGCCAGGATTTGATGATACTGGGTTTTCACTAGTAAAGCTGAAATTAATGAATATAATTTTGAAACCGATTCAACATAAGTAATCCTGATCAGAAGGACATCCAGGGACCTGGGTTCGATTCCCGGCTTGGGCCACTGTCTGTGTGGAGTTTGCACATTCTCCTCGTGTCTACATGGGTTTCCTCCGGGTGCTCCGGTTTCCTCCCACAGTCCAAAGATGTGCGGGTTAGGTTGATTGGCCATGCTAAAAATTGCCCTTAGTGTCCTGAGATGAATAGGTTAGAGGGATTAGTGGGTAAATATGTAGGGATATGGGAGTAGGACCTGGGTGGGATTGTGGTTGGTGCAGACTCGATGGGCCGAATGGCCTCTTTCTATACTGTAGGGTTTCTATGATTCTATGACACCGGTGACTGCATTGGGGCTGTGATTCAAACCGATTTCACCCCAGTTTTTACAGTAAACCTAACATACACTCACATCTCAGGCGATCGTTACTCTAATGCAATTAAAATGAACACACTTAGCAAATGCTGATTTTCATCCAGTTACTTTAGATGCTGAGAAACACATCATCAATCTTTTGAAGCCCTTTGGCGAAGTTTGAAAAGGCCAGAAGGAAAGAGCATGGCAGTGGAACTAATTGGATAGCTCCTTCAAAGAGCTGGCACAGGCACAGTGGGTCGAATGGCCTCCTCCTGTGCTGCATGACTCTTTAAAGTTTCCAACAATTTAACTAGGAATATTATATTAATAAGGTTGAACCAATGGACTGGATTTTTATTCCAGGGTCTTGATTCTGATGCCAGGACAAACTCTGGGTACCTGGTAGTGGGCATCTAGAAGCAATTTTCGAGGTGGTGACCAATTATGTGGCTGCTTCCAGGACCTCTGTCCGATTAAGGATGGCGGTGGTCCCAAGACTGGAGAGCCATTGGAGGCCTTCCAGCACCAAAAGATCGCAGACCGACCACCATGGGAGGGAGGTGCCAATGTTGGTGGAGAAAGGGAGGACACTCCAAGAAGGCGGCGTCCTCTGACGACCTTCGATAAATGTTTTAAAGCAAAGAAGCTACAGCTGTTAGAGTGTCCTTCTGCTCCACATCCACAGCTGTTGGGGGGAGGTGGGTAGTTATATGTAGGATGGAGTGCTGACCACCTGTTATGCCACCTCCATCCCTTTGTCCTGTTTCAGCCTTGTTGGGGAATGGGGTGGGAGGGGGCTGCATGTTAACTGGAAAATCCCAATTGATGTGTGCAGAGTGGCCTTACTAGTTCCTTTAATCGTCCTAATTGGCCAAATCTGTGGCAGGCAGGAACCTGTTAGCCCACTCCCAGAGCTGCTTCCATGAAAATTGCCCAGATATGGGACCATGCTAAGAGACTGGTATACGTGTTGGTAAATGGCAAGCCCTAACCCCACCTCTTCAACCCGATTACAGTTCGGCCCAATAAACTGACGACGCATCAGGAGAATATCTCCTCCTTGAGTTTGGATCATTTTGCACCCTTTCACCCTTTCTTCCCCCCCCCCTCTCACTTTACCCCAACGTCAATCCTTCAGGTAGCTTCCGCAAATGTGCTCTCTTCTGTTAAGAGGATTAAGACATTGATTAGATGGATATCTCCCTTTGTACCTTACCTCTTATTGTTTGGCTGGCCAAGAAACAAGCTGAACAATTTTTTAGGTTCCCATCATAACTTCTCCTTTTCTATCCTTGGGACTAAGAAAGCTGTTGTCTAGGAAATATTGGTACAGACTTGTATTCAACATGTATTCAGATTTTTAACCCATTGCTGTCACACTGCCTATCATTTAAGAAATGATAGTGTCCTGCAAGTTACTTCCAGTCACATTTTTCCATTATAGTATCTTTCAGTTGTGACTTGTTGGACAAGAAAGACAAATGTTGACAAAGTTACTGTTGACCCCTGCTGTTCCTTCCATCAGTGGAGGATAATGGCTGTCATGCATGGCCATCAGCAATGAAGTGGGTACAATTCATAGGGTGGCACGATGGTTAGCACTGCTGCCTCACAATGCCAGGGACCCGGATTCAATTCCCAGCTTGGGTCACTGTGTGGAGTCTGCATGTTTTCCCCGTGTCTGCGTGGGTTTCCTCCAGGTGCTCCGATTTCCTCCCACAGTCTGAAAGAGGTGCAGGTTAGGTGCATTGGCCATGCTAAATTCTCCCTCAGTGTGTCCGAACAGGCACTGGAGTGTGGCGACTGGGGGATTTTCACAGTAACTTTATTGCAGTGTTAATGTAAGCCTACTTGTGACACTAATAAACAAACTTAAACCGTAGCAGAATAGATCTTACAAGTAGTTCAACAGTTTGTTGATGAACTGGAGATGTGAGGTGTGGCCAAATTTGCTGAAGTTTCATGGATTAATAAACGCCCCCAGAAAATATGTATTGGCAAATCGCATTATACCAAAAATTTGTTTTGCAGGTTAGGTTGATTGGCCATGCTAAATTGTCCCTTAGTGTCAGGGGGATTAGCAGGGTAAATTTATGGGGTTATGGGGATAAGGCCTGGGTGAGATTGTTGTTGGTGCAGATTCAATGGGCTGAATGGCCTTCTTCTGCACTGTAGGGATTTTGTGATAACTTAACTGACAATTCCTTATTTCCTCTCAACTAACTCTCCAAATAACCATTTCCCAGGCCCGAGACGGCATTCCAGTCACAAGCTTACACAAAATGACCCATCTCATTGGACTCCGTCCCCGCCCCCTTCCCCAGCCCACTTTTAAGGAGCATGATTGGCGCTGACTGCTCACCAATCCACTGGTAAATTGGTAAGCCTCAAGCTGACTGCTTCAGACAGGTGACGGAGACATCCTCCCCACCACAGGCCTTCCTCCCAATGTGTTCATTCTTTGAGTACTCTGGTGGTTGCTGTGGCATATGCAAGTGCCCAGATTAGTGGCAATATACCCCTGTCATTTGGAGAATATGGGTAATTGTTAATGGTTATACAGTTTGTCAGCTTCTGATGAATAACCATTCAGAAATTATGATATAATGAAAGAAATGTGTTTCGCCCAGAGGGTAGATAAACAGGAAGACTAGTAAAAGCGACATTGTATTTGTAACAAATGTATTTTACCAACCTAGTTAATAATTGCATGGAGCACAACTTCAACATTTGTGTTTTTTTATATATATTGTACAATGATTAAACATGAAATATAAACACAATAATGGTAAAGTACTGCTGTGATGGGCACTAACAAAAGAAAGCATGAGTAAAGATTGTGGTGAACTGTTAAATAAGTATTCCATATTACCTTAATGCTGTTCATTAACTCAAGGAAACTTCAAAAGTTTTCTAGGATTAGAATGCAGCTGCTGACTGTCTAAAACATAATGTTTTATCAGAAAGCAAAGGAGGGACTGTTCAGTTTTGAAAACCGATTGGATCTAAGTTTGTGTTGTCCCTTTTCCACTGTGTAAATTGTTTCCAAACAAGCTGTTACTTTGTGCTTTATCAGACGGATACACTGTGAAAAGGTTCATGGATAACTTTAAAAAAAGCGCTGGGAACAAAGTTGAATATCAATCCCTGAAAAGGACTAGTGTGTGGCAGGACAAAAGAAATGGAATGAACAGAACTGAACACCAGTGATGAGCCATATGTTAGCACCAAAGGCTGAAGTAAACATGTTTCACATCAGAAAAGAAACCTGTCCTCAGTGCAATTTATATAAATATAAAGCTTCAGCCTAAGTTTGGATTTTGGGGATTTTCTGCAAAGTTTTTGGTTAGAAGATGTAGGGCAAACTGAAGCCAAGGAAGCATGAAAGAATATGAAAACAACCCTTAAGGACTGCACAGATGTCAAAGACATTACTCATTCTGTACCAATACTCAAAACTGTTTCAGCTCATGAATTAGCCATGCACAACTTTGTACTGTGAGCTGAACATGTTAGCAAGCATTCTGCATTGGTAATTAGTACTTTAAACCACAGGAGAGTATCTCCTTTAGAATTATGACAGAAAATTGATCTGTTTAAGTCACCATAGCAACTGGTATGCCCTTATATTTTCTGCTATGCTGAGCATATTATGCTTTCCGAAAGTTAAGAAATGTACTTATGAATTGAACAGATAAACTGTTCAATAATGCAAAATGCCAAATAGCGAGGGAAGGAGGTAGGGGAGGAAAGGTTGCCTCATGAAAAGCCCAGTACCTGGTAACGAGCTTAAGCGTTCAGCGGTTGTCAAGACATTTCTTTTGGAAAACAAATGATGTATGGAAACACCTTAAAATTAACAGAAAGTGTGTGGAGCTTTATGACAGTGTGAACCTGTCACATTTATAATGCAGACAATAAGTGATGATTTATGAGCTGTCACTATGGTAACAAAACCTCACAGTGCTCTTTGGCTACTTTATAAAAGAGTTTTACGGACTTCTGGGGTGTTTGTTGGAGACCTTTCAGAACATTCTTATAGTATCTTAATCCATTCGCACTCATTTAAATACTGTGCAAATGACACATGGATTGTAAAATAACGTAAGAGTAAAATCCACTCTAAGGCCTTATGAATGTGTAAGGATTAAATGACTTATCAAACTTGCAGAATATTACTGCTTATGGTTAAAAGCTGTTTTACCATTTAGATTATTGCCCGATTCATTTTATTATTTGACCTAAACATTTACTTTTAATGTACTGAAAGAAAAAGTAATCCTTTGAATGTTAGGGTTTCCTTGTGAAAAATTTACAACTCGCTCACTCTAAGCGTGTCTTGCCAAGTTAAGCAGCGCTGTCCCTTTGCTTCTGTAGATTGAATATAATTCCTACAAAACTCTGACGACAGTCTACTTGTGTTGCCAATCAATGTCAGAAGATGTCATGGATCCGAAGCTGACTCATAGGAGCATAAGTAAACGGGCTAAGTCTCAAAAAACTTGAATGGTCTTTGAGTACAAAAGAGGGTGCTGTAAATAAGGTGCTATTGAGAATCAACAGAGTATGGTGCTGATAGGCCAGGATTGAATATGCAGCATTGATCCTGTTCAATTAAAAGAGGACTGCAAGAAGCTTGTATGGGACTGATCTCCAATATGGACATCTCTTGAGGACCTGATTCCCAAGCTCTGAATATTTCATAGAATCATAGAAACCCTACAGTGCAGAAGGAGGCCATTTGGCCCATCGAGTCTGCACCGACCACAATCCCACCCAGGCCCTACCCCCACATATTTACCCACTAACCTACGCATCTCAGGACTCTAAGGGGCAATTTTTAACCTGGCCAATCAACCTAACCCGCACATCTTTGGACTGTGGGAAGAAACCGGAGCACCCAGAGGAAACCCACGCAGACACGAGGAGAATGTGCAAACTCCACACAGACAGTGACCTGAGCCGGGAATCGAACCTGGGACCCTGGAGCTGTGAAGCAGCAGTGCTAACCACTGTGCTACCGTGGAAAACTTGTGAAATAAATGGATTGCTTGCATCATTAGATGTAATATTTAACACACAAGAATAAAAAGTATTCTTCAAGGTTAAGCTCTGGACTGGCTAGTATCTGATGGCTGGACAGGGTAATCTATGCTCACAATGGAGGAGTCAGCATTAATTTGCCAGATCTCTGAGATAAATGTAACAACCAGATGTGACAAGATGCCAAGACTGGGGAAAGGAGTCAGCGATGTTGCACTGAGCTTCCAATCTCAGTGTGAGCTAAGATTTGGAATTGTACCACTGATTCTTCACTGAGTTCCCATTCTCAGCTGCTCTTCTGCATTTCTTAAGTACAGCTCCCAGACAGGAACCTGGGGGTAGGTAACTCGCTCTGACGCCGAGTCCTGGAATTCCCTCAGCGTTGCCCTTGCTGTTTAAATGTGGAGCTGAGACAGAGCACAAACAGAGACTGCAATGTTAACAATGGCATTGTGATCATAGTGGGAAGTTTAGAATTTGATTGAGAGTTGTAATTATGCACACGGGAGAATGAGGTATTACTTTTTGCCTTTGACACTTGTGGTTTGTGTAATCCGGAGGCAGATTTAACAAGTGAGTAGGAGCTGGCTGCAGCAGATCCTATTTGGAGGAATAGGCTGGCAAACATCAGACAAACAAAATCAACTCAAAAGGTGACACCATAATGAGCACAATATGTGGCGTGTCCTGCATAGTTACAGATAAATACATATTTCTTGATTCGGGAATTTAGTGATTGGTATTTTTAATCTGGTGGTTATTTTTTCTGCTTCGGTGTTTACTAAACATTTAACTAGCCTGAAAGCTACAAAGAACACAAGAACATAAGAAATAGGTGCAGGAATAGGCCATTTGGCACTTCGAGCCTATTCTACCATTCAATAAGATAACCAATCTTCTACTTCAATCTACCTTCTTACACTATTGCCGCAACCTTTAATTCCCATAGTACCCAAAAACCTATTACCCTCTGTCTTGAATTTCAAAGACACACAGCTCCTTGAGGGAATGACTTTCTCCTCATTTCAGTTTTAAGTGGCCTCGGCCTTATTGTGAGACTGTGGCTCCGAGGCCTGAATTTTTTGTTCATCAGGCATATGTGCTTGGCAGGCCAGGAAGCACTCCCTCTAAGGCAAGCATTACTTCCTGAAGTAAGGAGACCAAAACTGCACCCAATACTGAAGGTGTGGCCTCACTTAAGTCTAAGAAGACTTCTTTAATCCCTTTGTAACAAATGTAACACTGGGCTGAAATTTCCCTGATGACATCGCCAACTTGCCTCCTGAGTGGCCATACTCCCATTTTCACCTGGCAGAGGCTGGATTCTAGGCCGCCTCCTCCTGAAGTGGGATGGAAATGGAGGCAGATGGATGCTGAGACAGGCAGGTTAGAAGGCCCACTTCCATTCACTGGGATATCAGCCCAGTTCTAGAGTTGAACGTGAAGTCCCTATCTTTCCCTCATCTCTCATATCCCAATCCCATACTCCCATAAACCCCATGCCCTCCTCATACCCATGCCTACTCACTGACCACCTCATATCTTGAGCCCCCATGTCCATTCATCCACCTCCCATACATCCACATCATCCCATGTTCACTCATCTTGCATCCACCATGGACAGAACTCTTATGCCATACAATAATATGGAGAAGTCTTTAAGATGCTCATAAAGCTGTCAAGATAAATACACAGTCATTCAAAAACCACTTAAAAAACCCATAATCTTACTAAGTGGTCATAAAATTGTCAAGATAAGCAAATCTTCAGTCCCCTTGACAGCTGTATCAACAGTTATTGCTGAACTGAATACATGAGTGGGATCTGGAGTTCAGCCAAGTATTCATAATGAAGAACTTTATCAACAACCCCTGCAGAGCTGACTTAATTAGTAGGGTTTGGAACTTAGCCAAATATTCATAATTGGATTCCATTGCACAGCCAGATAAAGAAAACTTCCAGCGTTAAATACACTCCAGTCTTTGAAATAAATGAAGGAGTTCAGCTATCTTCTGATACAGAAGACAGGAGAATCTGGACAGTTTGCTTAGACCTCGGTCACATCTTGTAGAAAGGTTCAAGTTCCAAACTAGGTCAGTATTGGACCAATAGCGTACAGAGTAAGGGGAACCTAGGTAGAGGATAAGGATCAGCAGAATAATGGCCCTGAGTGTGAGGATCAGGATGAAGGCTGATGGATAGACAACCAGAATATTGGCCAGGACACCTTGGAGCAGGAGGCTGTCCAAAGAGAGAATGAAAAGTCTGTCGTGTGATGATTTAGAAGTGATTCTACTAATTAAGGGATGGATAGCATTCTTTGAAAGTATGGTCACAAAATCCACATGGTATGTTGCCTCCCTGGTGCCAGAGTTTCTCAAATGGCTTGAAAGGATATTGAAGAGGAAGTGGGGGGAGTCAGTCATTGGGACCAACAACATAGGAAAGAGTTGGCAAGAAATCCTGTTCAAAAAGTACTCGGACCTCAGAGTTAAATTTTTAAAAAATCCCTCAATGCTTATCATCCCTGGATCATTCCTTGAATCACTTGAAAATTGGCATAGGGAAAAGCAGATTAAGGAGGAGAACATGTGGGTGGGAGTGGGGAGGTTTGTTGGCGATGAGGGGTTAATAGTTATCTCAGTATACTGTGTACTCTTATGCACAGTATACTGGAAGATTTAAGGCGCATATACAATGGTGCCCTAACAGTTTGCAGCCGCGTAAATTGGCTCCCTCCCTCCCTACTGGTGGGAATCGATTACAGCTTCTGTATCACATAGAGTGTCACAAACTCTCATAACTTACCCTGCTGGAGAAACGGGCGAGTAAACCTCTTGTTACATTTAGAATCATAGAATCCCTACAGTGTAGAAAAAGGCCATTCGGCCCATTGCGTCTGCACTGACAACAATCCCACCCAGAACCTATCCCCACAACCCCACACATTTCCCCAGCTAATGCCTCTAACTGCACATCTCAGACACTAAGAGGCAATTTAGTATGGCCAATGCGCCTAACCCGCACATCTTTGGAGTGTGGGAGGAAACCGGAACACCCGGAGGAAACCCACACAAACATGGGGAGAACATGCAAACTCCACACAGACAGTGACCCAAGCCGAGAATCGAACCCAGATCCCTGGAGCTGAGAGGCAGTAGTGCTAACCACGGTGCCGCCCACAATTTCTGAGCAAATCCCCCCCCACTGATTTCTTTTTTGAATTGGTGATTAAATTAGTGGTCAGGGGAATGTCAGTGGACAGAGGATGTTATTTATAGACTTTGAGAAGGCATTTGATAAAGCCTCTCATAAGAGACCATTAGCTAAAGTTGAAGCTCATGAAATTAAAAGTAAATTTTTGACCTGGTTAGGATATTGAATGTGCAGCAGAGGACAGAGAGTCGGGTAATGGGCAGATAATTTGAAGGATGTAACTTGTGGCATCCCACCGGGATTTGTGTTCGGGCCTCAACTATTCACCATATTTATTAATGACTCAGTGGATAGAGTATTGAGCCACAAATCCAAGTTAGCCAAGGAAACAAAGATAGGTGAAAGCAGTGTAAGTGGGAGTGCAACATATTAAAGAAATGTTAATAGTTTAAGTGAATGGGTAAAATCTTTGCTAACATTGAAATCCTTATGCCAGTATGAGGTCATCCACTTTAGATCTAACAAGAAGTTCAGGATACTTTTTATAAGGTGAAAAATAGAAGTAGTGGAGATCCAAAGAGGTTTAGGGGCCCATGTACCTAGATCATTAAAATTTCATGAACAGGTAAAGAAGGTAATCAAAAATGCTGATGTCATTCTGTTTTGTATCTAGGGACTAGAATACAAGGCGGTAGAACTCTTGCTGCAGCTATGCAAAACTCTAGTCAGGCCACACCTGCGGAATTTGTTCAGTTCTACACACCACACCTTAGGCAGCTTCGGCTCAACACTGGCCTTGGAGGGAATTCAACATAAATTTCTAAAAATGTAATCGAGACTCGGGGTTAAATTACTTGAAGTAAACACAGGAACTAGGGTTGTATTGCTGGAAAGTTAGAAGAGTAAAGGATAATTTGATCCAAGTTTTCAAGATATTAAAGGGAAGTAATTGGGTAGATAAACTATTTTGACTAAAATATCTAGGACTAGTGGGTATGATTCAAGACAGGTCTTTAAGTAGTAAAGTTAGAAAACACTTCCACACTCAAAGAGTGACAGAAATGTGGAAGTCTCTTCCATAATTAGCAGTTAATGCTGGACCAATTATATAAACTCATAGAAACCCTACAGTGTAGAAGGAGGCCATTTGGCCCTTCAAGTCTGCACCGACAACAATCCCACCTAGGCCCTATCCCCATAACCCCACATATTTTCTCCGCTAATCCCTCTAACCTACGCATCCCAGGACACTAAGGGGCAATTTAGCATGGCCAATTCACCTAACCCACATATCTTTGGATTGTGGGAGGAAACTGGAGCACCTGGAGGAAACCCACACAAACATGGGGAGAACATACAAACTCCACACAGACAGTGACCCAACCTGGGAATTGAACCCAGGTCTCCGGAGCTGTGACACACCAATGCTAACCCCTGTGCCACTGTGCTGCCCCCAGTTATTTATTTTAAATCAGTGGTTGACAATTTTCTGTTTACCAAAGGTATTAAGAGGAATGGGGCAAAAGCTGGTATTAGGAATTAGGTCACAGATCACACATGATTTTGAGTGGTGGAACAAGCTCGAGGGGCTCAATGGCTCACTCCTGTTCCGATGTTCCTAAACATGTCATTAATTTACACCCAGTGAAGTTGTGGCAATAGAAAAAAGCAGTGTACGGAACTCCTGGGTCCTGTTTGCACTTGCATGGCTCAGGGAAGCGAAAAAGTAAAGTGTCTTCACAAAAAGTCAATAGGAACGCCGTAATTCGGAGCAGGAGGAGGTTATTCATCCCCTTGAGCCTCCTCCACCATTCAGAACGATCATGGCTGATCTGATTGTGGTCTCAACTCCACCTACCCCTGATAACCTTTGACTGCCTTGTTAGTGAAGAATCTTATATGATCATGCCTGCACTGCACTTTGACTGTCATGACTCATGACTGTCTGAGAAAAAAAATCTCCTCCTCTCCATCTTAAATGGGAGGCCCCTCATTTTTAAACTGTGTCCCCTAATTCTAGCCTCTCCCACGAGGGGAAACACCCTTTCAGCAACTACACTGTCAAGCCCCTTCAGGACCTTATGTTTTATTCAGATCATCTCTCAATCTTCTAAACTCCAATGGATACAGGCCCAGCCTATCCAACCTTTCCTCGTAAAATAAACCCCTCCATCCATCCCTGGTGTCAGTCGAGTATATCATTTAAGCAATATGTATCTCCTACATGATGGAGCCCATTTCCTGGTCAGCACATTTTACCGGGAACTGGTAAAGGAGGAAGAGCAAAAAGCACTGTGGTGGTATATCATTGCCTGTTTCCATAAAGAAATCTAATATGTAGTAGTAAAGTTTATTTATTAGTCACAAGTAGGCTTACATTACAATGAAGTTACTATGAACATCTTGCATGTTGCTCATGTATTCAATACAACCCAAAACAGTGTACTATGTACCATGGTATATTTTGGGAAATACTTGGGTCTAGTAACAGTTGACTTAGTAACCCCTATTTTTGCCCTATTATTACAAAGAGAAATTGAGTATATGAATATTGTCTGCCTACAAGCTTCAACACGCTTTTGGTATAAACTTCATATTTCTTTTATGCTCGAGTCAACTTTCATTATTATTGTATTTATTATCTTTTGAAGGGAGGATTGGTCGGTATTTGCTTGGACTTGTCTGTGTTTGAGACTGTAACCTTTCTTTTTTATTCATTCGTGGGACATGGGCATTGTTGGCTGGGCCAGTATTTATTGCCCATCCCTAATTGCCCTTGAACTGACTGCTTTGTCAGGCCATTTCAGAGGGCAGTTCAGAGTCGACCACATTGCTGTGGTTCTGGAGTACATGTAGGCTAGACCAGGTAAGGACAGCAGATTTCCTTCTCTATAGGACATTAGTGAACCAGATGTGTTTTTCCTGACAATCGACAATGGCTTCATGGTCATCAGTAGATTTTTAATTACAGATTTTTTAAATTATTGAATTCAAATTCCACCATCTGCCGTGGCAGGATTCGAACCTGGGTCCCCAAAATAGGCTAGTGATAATACCAATAGGCCATTGCCTCCCCTCAAAATGTTTAATCCAACAACAGCACAAAGCACTCCGAAACAATCTATAGCACTGGCCAAAGCAATGATAGAGATTGCTTAACATTGTGGCTTTACCCCAAATGCAGAACACTTTCTATTACATTAATTGACATTTCAGTTTCTCAGAGCAGTCTTCCTTTTGGCCTGCCTGATTCAATCTGCCTATGTGTGGTGAATTATAGACCATCTCATGTGTGGATTTATAACAGCTGGGAGCTGGGTTGAGACTGCCTATATCTTTGGACCTACACCTTAATTGACAGACCAACATTCCATCATCTTGGTTAAATCCTAGTGAAACCCCCACCTATGACTGTGGTACACAATTGCCTGATGTCGGTCTTTCCATAAATTTTGACTAAAGTCCCTACAGGCAAGTACAATTTATATTTAAAGATTATTGGGCTTTGTCGTCTTAATGGAAATTTTTGAAACTGAGTTATTGCCCGGATGTTGTGCTTTATAAGATATAAGTTCTCATGGATTGTAACCTTGGAGTTTGAGAGTCAGTACAGAGAACAGTTTTGTTGTTGTTGCAGCAGAACTGAATCCAATAATAGGGTAAGTGCCAACATCTTTCCTGGATACATTTTTTGTTATAATTAAGATCAAAATGAAATAAAAAAACACTTTTCTTTCACCTCTGGCTGTGGTTGCAAGTCCCCTGTCTTTAGCTGAGTTGCAGCAAAACTATAACTTCCAGTAAGGGTTTTACAATGTCTTTGCAATGGTATGAATAGAGGTCATATATCGAAAGGGCCCTCGGGACTAAGAATGGTTATCATGCTCTTGTCTGGAGGACTACATTTATACAGTGTTTGAAAGCACAGCACTATATGTATCAATTTATTCAGAAGGCAGAGAAATTGTATTTTGAAATGTATGACTTTAAAGCACAACCGCTCTAAATCTATCAATAGTATTTATTGCTATGGCATACAGTCCCTCAGTTCCATTGATTGCTCTGTTCATCTTCAGTGTTGCATCTCTTCTAGAACATTGAAACTCATTCAACTCAGAACCCGTAGTACAACACATCACAAAAGGAGGCCATTCAGCTCATTCCACCTGTGCTGACTCTTTGGAAGAGTTATCCAATTAGCCACTCTCGCCTCCTCTCTCCTCACTGCCCTGCAAATCTTTCCTTTTCAAGTGTATATTCAAATTATATATGTATATATTCACTAGCCCTTTCCAGTGACTTAAATCTTAAAGTTTAAAGTTTATTTATTAGTGTCACAAGTAGGTTTACGTTAACACTGCAATGAAGTGACTCTGAAAATCCCCTAGTTGCCACATTCCGGCACCTATTCGCATATACTGAGGGAGAATTTAGCATGGCCAATGCATCTAACCAGCATTGGGTGGCATGGTGGCATAGTGGTTAGCACTGCTGCCTCACAGCGCCAGGAACCCGGGTTCGATTCCCGGCTTGGGTCACTGTCTGTGTGAAGTTTGCACATTCTCCCCGTGTCTGCGTGGGTTTCCTCTGGGTGCTCCGGTTTTCTCCTACAGTCCAAAGCTGTGCAGTTGGCCATGCTAAATTCTCCCTCAGTGTACCCGAACAGGAGCCGGAATGTGGCGACTAGGGGATTTTCACAGTAACTTCATTGCAGTGTTCATAGAATCATAGAAACCCTACAGTGCAGAAAGAGGCCATTTGGCCCATCGAGTCTGCACCAACCACAATCCCACCCAGGCCCTACCCCCATATCCCTACACATTTACCCACTAATCCCTCTAACCTATGCATCTCAGGACACTAAGGAGCAATTTTAGCACGGCCAATCAACCTAACCTGCACATCTTTGGACTGTGGGAGGAAACCGGAGACATGGGGAGAACGTGCAGACTCCACCAGTGACCCAAGCTGGGAATCAAACCGGGGTCCTTGGCGCTGTGAGGCAGCAGTGCTAACCACTGTGTTGATTGAGATCAGTAGTATGGGTGAGCTCAATGGGAAGCTATTGCTTGGTATCCCAGTAGAAGGGTGCGCTGTCATCCCTTCACAACAGGAACACCATTATAAATGATGGTTTACGAATCTTCCAGTTGGAATGCTCTTTGCAGCAGCTGAAGAAGATTCGAGGAGAATAGATCAAATATCCTGGTGGAATCATAAACCTCTTAAAGCACTGAAGACAAATTGGAAGAAATGACATTAACTTGAAGTGGTTTTATATTTTTCTGGTTTCATTTGCATTGTAATATATTTGATGATTACTATTAGTACAGTAGTTTGAAGAATGCTGTGTGTATCTCAACAGGGGGGACTGCTCTATCTACACATAGTACCTCCCGAGAAGCCCGCTATGTGTGCTGACAGCATTGTCCTTTTCAGACCTAGTCCCAACAGAACTAATAATTTATGGGACTGGTTTTGAACATGACTTTTAGTCCTTACACCCACCATGCATTTCACTATGCACTGCATGAATAAGACAAGCATGGGCTGTCTGCAAATCAATTAAACATGAAATAAAACAAACCTAACCTAAGCTGAAAGGATATGAAATGTATTTAAAGTTGCCCTGTGCCCTGGGGCTTTCAAGTTTTTCGGCTTTTGAAAAGACTTTTGGAATGTTTCTTTTCAAAAATGCATATTCTTAAAAGTCCCTTAAAACAAATGACCCAATCCGGTGTTTTATGTATTTTCTATTCAATTTCAGAGACATCCGAAATAAAATGTTTCTCAGGGAATCGACTTACAAACTCCATTATCCATAATTAACTCTTTTGCTGCTTCCATAATTGCACAGAATTACATAGGATCTACATCACAGAAACAGGCCATTCAGCCTAACTACACTTTGTCGATGTTTATACTTCCCAAGACTGTTCTCCCATTCCGTCTACCTTATCTCAGCCTTTCAGCAAATGTCTCTATTCCCTTTTCTCTCATGTACCCATTTAGTTTCCTTTTGAAAGTATGTAAGCTGTTGTCAGTCATCTTTCAGCCAAGAGGACATGATGGTCTGATGTATGGTGCTCTTCTGACCAGCACCAATGTAGTTCAATGAGCATCTGACAGGAGGTGCAATTCAACCGCAACTCAAAACTATTTCAGGCTTTTGTCCCCTCCACCACCTTTTGAGTAATGATGCCACACTGTGTGCCATCTACTGGACCAACACAGAATGCTTGGGACTTGGCAAGGAATTCGGGGATGCCAAGGTTCGAATTGAAGTTGCTGTTTGAACTTGCCATCCCCTTGAGATGGAAGTCTGCTGCAGCATCATGACAGCTGAGGAGTGTTCATTCTTAGGTTCAGTTAAGGTTTTAAAGGACACTTTTACAGGGTTTGTCCAGCAATCGTTTCATCTATCGCGCTTCAGCATTTGGCCAAGTTTATTTTTGTTTCTTTGAACCCTTTTGAACAGCGGCTAGCCACAGCATTCATGCAACATCCAGGCTTGCCTTTATACAATCATTAAAGGAAAATACAACAACGTTGCTAATTAGGCAGAGCAGAAAGGACTTTGACTCTTCCCCAGCTACTAATTTTGTTTTTGCAACGTGGCTTCCTTGGCACTCAGAATGCAGAGTGAGCTATGGCTCCATGTTATTAACATATAAATAAAACCAGGAGTCGCTAATCACACAGCGAGAGGGCAGTAAACATGGTGCAGAGAAATGCTGAAAAGTTGGAATTGATGTTGAAGTGGTTATAGAGCACAAAAAAAGGATCACTGCAGGAAGCCCATTGTCTTTCCATGCTTCCAAGAATTATTTAATGGTCATATTCAGTCACTCTGGGTGTACAATTACTATAAAAAGAAAATCCCAGCTGGCAACTATTGTATGTAGATTTGAATATTAAGGTACAAAATAAATGATCCCTACCAAGGCGTCTACTTTTTCTCTCTTCAAAGCAGATTGAACAATGAAAAATCATTCCAGAGCCTTGTATGTAATTATGTTAAATGAATAAAATATGGGACCGTGAGTAATTACAAAAATATGAGCTTTGGCAATCTGTGAGAGCACCTGTTGTTAGAAGAACTGAATTTTAAGGTGCTTTTGCTTATACAACTGCCAGTTAACCTAATGATCTTAGGTTAAAAATTAATGAAATAGCATGGGACATGTTCGCCTTTTGAACATTTTACCATGTGTAAAAATTATTGTCGCATTCATCTCATGAAAATATCTATTTGTCTCAAAGAATGATGTACTGTATGTTTAACGGTGGGTAATTACGAATGCAGAAGTATAAAATTGGAATACAATTATGAATTGAATCTTTCATAACCTCATTCATCTGTGGTCCTACTGAAGAGATAAGGGTGTTGATCTACACTGATGGGGTCGGCAGGAGTTACAACTTGAACAGCAGCAATGACTTTGACGTAGCTGGGACAGCAAACTCTTTCAGCACTTTATCCCTGGTGCGTTTCAAGCCACATAACATACCTTAGCCGGACTTGGTGATGTAATTTGGCGCATGGATCTCAGTGTGAAATTCACATCCCAAGCATGGCTGCATTTTGAAAGTCATCTCCTCTTATGTGTGTGGAATCAGAATATTGTGATTGCGACTCACCTCTGCTTTATTTCCTTCCACGGATCCACGTTCTTAACCAGCTTGCCTCGCTAAAGCATCGTGGCCACAGTGCAGTGTGCGTTTCTTTACCTTGAGCACACGTGCAGCGCTGCAAAGGCAGTCGGCCTGTTTCTATGGAAATTGCATGACTGGCACAGGATGCTTGTTTCCATGGAAATTGTGGGTGGAGTACATGGCTTTAGTTTCTACACAGTCATCATTCACAACGCCACTTGCACCTACGTAACAGAGAATTTTCATGGGTTCCGTCTTGCACAAGGACTGACGAAATCTTGCCGCTAGCAAACAACACGACAGATTTACCAGGATGTTGCCTGGTATGGAGGGCATTAGCTATGAGGAGAAGTTGGAGAAACTTGATTTGTTCTCACTGGAATGACGGAGGTTGAGGGGGCGACCTGATCGAAGTCTACAAGATTATGAGAGGCATAGACAGAGTGGATAGTCAGAAGCTTTTTCCCAGGGTGGAAGAGTCAATTACTAGGGGGTACAGGTTTAAGGTGCGAGGGGCAAGGTTTAAAGGAGATGTACGAGGCAGATTTTTTACACAGAGAGTAGTGGGTATCTGGAACTCGTTGCCGGGGGGGGTAGTGGAAGCAGACACCATAATGAGTTTTAATGGGTGTCTTGACAAATACATGAATAGAGGGATATGGTCCCCGGAAGGGTAGGGGGTTTTAGTTAAGTCGGGCAGCATGGGCGGTGCAGGCTTGGAGGGCTGAAGGGCCTGTTCCTGTGCTGTAATTTTCTTTGTTCTTTGTTCTTTGAAATCGTGGAAAGGTTGACACCTCCAACAAACTTTGTCACTTGATTCACCATCACAAAGTGGACCTTTCAATATAATTTAAACACAGTTCTTAGTCAGCGAGCTGAGTGGATGTACCAAATGGTGAACAGAAAGCAAAGGAGATCACTTTCTGCAACAGAAACCTGACAACTTCTCTGTTGCATGTGTGTGTAGTAAGTGTTTGTCAAAGATTATTTAAATCAGATACCAGCAGACTCCCTTTCTGCGATTCGTTGCCTAATAGTAAAGCTTTCAAGGGAAGAATATTCAATACGTGTTCTTTAAAACAAGGTTGCTAGAATATGTAAAATAAGCCACCATTAGACCGTGACTGATTCACACTTGACAATTCAACACTCTGGAAATGCTGCAACAAAGTTTTAAGTTTATTTATTAGTGTCACAAATAGGCTTAGATTAACACTGCAATGAAGTTACTGTGAAAATCCCGAGTTCCCACACTCTGGTGCCTGTTTGGGCACATCCTTTGGACTGTGGGAGGAAACTGGAGCATTCGGCGGAAACCCATGCAGACGCTGGGAGAACATGCAGACTCTGAACAGACAGTGACCCAAGCTTAGATTCGAACCCGAATCTCTAACACCGTGAGGCAGCAGTGCTAACCACTGTGCCCAAGTGTTTTTAAAATAAGGTTGCAAGAAGAATTAAAATAAGCAATCACGAGACCATTACCGATTCACACAAAACAATCAAACACGCTGGACAATGGAAATGCTGTCACAAAGTGTTGCCTGAAACCTTGACAAGAAGGCCTTGCCCTTTAATAAAATATTTGACATTGAGAAAGATTTCATCTTGTTCGATTTCTTTCAGCTCAACATTTATTTAGCCATGGCAATATGCGCTGGATATAATAAAAGGGTTTAACTAAAACAAGAGCTAAATTCGCTCTTGAAAATGAAGCAGGCTTTCTTTCAGGATGGCTTCTTTACAAGGGAAGGATCAGTGAAGGGGAAACAAGCGTAGTACTGGGCTTTGTACTTTTATCAGTTATGCTGTGCAACAGTTGGAAAACAGGCTCCTGACTAAATAAAATAAAATGCTTTGTGCAGGCTGGTACTTGCAGCATAGACCGTTCCAACAGAAAGAGAAAATAGTTTTGCTGCCAAAAGTAAAATCTAGTTGCACTGTCCACAGTTTCCTGCGTTTGTTGATGGAGTTGGAGAATTAAATCTGAGGAATGCAGTCAAGTTAATAAGCACTGGATGTTAACATTCCTGTGCTAATGGCAGTCCGAGTCTCACACAAACACTTGGCTTTCCGCTAGTTGGAATGCCTCCTTTTCTTTCTTTGTTACTAGTCTATGTCTTAGATATTGCCCTTCTTATCTATGTATATCTTTAGGTAGGGGAAGGGGGCAATCAGATTTCAGCTTCTATCTTGGATACCATCAATACATTTAAAAGCTAATTTTATTGTTTTGGTTTTTTTCATGATATTTTTCCCTCGCTGCACAAACACAGAAATAAATTGTTGCTTGTAATTTAATTGCACTGACCTTTATTTTCCCACAGTACGCTTTTGTCAAAACAAAAAACATAAACTAATGTTTCAAAATGAACATTTTGCTGCTCTGTATATTTCTCCATGAAATATGGCACTACCAGCTGGAAAAGACTGGAAGGATTAGCAAAGCAATTTTATGGACAAAAAAACATGTAATTAATAAACATTTGGTTGTTAGGGAAATAAGCCGAGAAAAACACAATTGAGCAAAAGCTTCACTTAATAGAGTTTGTCGGCCGAGGTTGCTGGTATGAAAGGTGAAGAACACGTGAAATTAGAGCAAGTCTTCTGATGTCAAAATCTGATGAGATGTTGATTAATCAGCAAGATAATGGAGCTGAAAAATACACAATAAGATGGGCAAAAATGTTTGCGTATGTGGATGAGGAGGGCATAGGAAGGGGCCTCAGTAGCTTTTCATCAGTGACCATTATCACACAACTCTTTTATGGCTGAATGATTGGAATAAGGAGAAAAAAGTGACCTTTTATTAAAGTGAATGCGACATTTGATTTGTAGATTGTCCAACTGGACCAAACATGGTGGCACAGTGGTTAGCACTGCTGCTTCACAGCACTAGGGACCCTGGTTCGATTCCTGGCTTGGGTCACTGTCTGTGTGTAGTCTGCAAGTTCTCCCTCTTTCCGTGTTGGTTGCCTCCAGTGCTCCGGTTTCCTCCCACAGTCCGAAATACATGTGAGTTAGATGCATCGGCCATGCTAAGTTCTCCCTCTGTGTACCTGAACAGGCACCAGGGTGAGGCGACTAGGGGATTTTCATAGTAACTTAATTGCAGTGTTAATGTAAGCCGATTTGTGACACTACTAAATAAACTTGAACACTAACATTTTGGTATATTTAATATTTAACGAAAAACTAAAATATGCATCATGGCCTGGTAGCATGCAGCCCTCGATCTCTGGTTCCAAGTTTGGAATAAATTTGATCAGATGCAGTGAAATAAAAATTAATAGGCCATGATCAGCAGTGAATTGGAAATGCTGAAGGAAATTTTGAAGAAGGCTAATCAGTTTTCATAAGTCTGCAATAACTCGACTTATTGCAGACTTAACTTGGAATTTGAATATTGCTGAAAAGAAAGACATGTTGCTGAAGTTTTTCGTCTTACACTCATCAATCACAACAATTTATATTACAAATAACATTTGATAGTACAGAACTCGAGTATTGCTGAAAAAAGACATTCACTGGAATTCTACCGCCCCACTCACCACGGAATCGGAGCAGGTGAGGGGCGGACAATCGAAATGTCCATTGACCTTAGGCACGATTTTCCAGTCTTGGGTTGAGCGAGGCCATAAAATCACACCCCTTTTGTCAGAGATTTTGTCTTGCACTCATCAGGACAATGACAAGAATACCAATGTCAGGGGAAACAACAACTTTATACTGTAGAAGAAGAGGGTGTTGATTGGTTGAGGAGTTGCCAGGGAGAATGTACCAGTTAATGGTGACTGACAGTGAACTCCAAGCATTGTTTCAAAATTTAAACCAGGCAGCTTGACTCTGATTTGTCAAGGCATTGCCCTGAGTAATGAATCATTGAATGGCTATCATTTATTTTGTTCAGTGAAACAGGCACAATGTGTGTACATGTTCTTTAAGTCTGCAAAAACAGGGCTTGTGTATTAATATATGTAGCTTCCATTTGCAAGTGGGGGTGGGGGGGTGGTGGAAGGGAAGGGTAAAACTACGGGAAGTACAGTGGTTAATGAGAAGCAAAGCAGCAGGTTAGCTTGTGGGGAGGAGGTTACAAGTACATGGAAAATTATGAAAAAGGTTAAAAAGGAAGGAGAACTCAGGAGATGTTATTAATGGAGGTGTTAGGATTCAGAAAGAAGGTATAAAACCTAGCATAAGGCCACTTTACCTAAATGCTGTAGCATTCAAAACAAGGTAAATGAGTTGACGGCACAAATCATCGTGAATTAAGATGATTCAGTAGCCATTACAGAGGTATGGTTGCAGGATGGTCACGACTGAGAGTTAAATATCCAAGGGTATCAAGACTATTTGGAAGGGCAGACAGGAAGGTAAGGGAGGTGGTGTTGCTCTGATATTTAAAGATGACATCAGGATGGTAGTGAGAGATGATATAGGTTCTATGGAGAAAAAGGTTGAATCCATTTGAGTGGAAATTGGAAATCGTAAGGAGAAAAAAGTCACTGATAGGTGTGGTCTCTAGGCCACTAAATAGTAACATCACGGTGGGGCAGGCAATAAACAAGAAAATAACTGATGCATTAAAAACGATACAGCAATTATCATGGGGATTTTAATCTACATGTTGATTGGTCAAACCAGGTTGCTCCAGGCAGCTTTGAGGAGGAGTTCATAGAATGTATCCATGATAGTTTCCTCGAACAGCATGTAATGGAACCTATGAGGGAGCAAGCTATCCTAGATCTGAGACCGGAATAATTAATGATCTCACAGTTAGGGATCCTCTCAGAAGGAGCAATCACGGTATGATTGAATTTAAAATAGGGTGGCACGGTGACACAGTGGTTAGCACTGCTGACTCACAGCGCAGGGTCCCGGGTTTGAATCCTGGCTTGGGTCACTGTCTGTGTGGAGTTTGCATGTTCTCCCTGTGTCTATGTGGGTTCCCTCCGGGTGCTCCAGCTTCCTCCCACAGTCCAAAGATGTACGGGTTAGTTGGATTGGCCATGCTAAATTTCCCCTGAGTGTCAATGGAGCTAGCTAGGGTAAATGCATGGGGTTATGGGGATAGGGCCTGGGTGGGATTGTGACCGGTGCAGACTCGATGGGCTGAATGGCCTCCTTCTGCACTGTGGGATTCTATGAAAATACAGATGGAACGTGAGAAGGTAAAATGTGCTTAAACAAAGGAGACTACAATGGGATGAGGTAAGAGTTGATAAGATAGACTGGGAGCAAAAACTTTATGGCGGGACAATTGAGGAACATGGAGGACTTTCAGAGCGATTTTTTTTTTACAGTGCTCAGCAAAAATATGTACCAGTGATAAGGAAAGTCTGTAGGAAAAGGGAAAATCAGCCATGGATATCAAAAGAAATTAAGGAGGGTATCAAATTGAAAGAAAATGCACACAAAATGGCAAAGGTTAGTGGGAGACTAGAGGATTGGGAAATCTTTAAAGGTCAACAGAAAGCCACAAAAAAAGCAAGAAGAAAAGAAAGATAGATTATGAGAGTAAACTAGCTCAGAATATAAAAAACAGATAGCAAAAGTTTCTACAAATATATAAAAACGAAAAAGAGCGGCTAAGGTAAACATCGGTCCTTTAGAGGATAAGAAGGGGGATTTAATAATGGGAAATGAGGTAACGGCTGAGGCATTGAACAGGTATTTTGTGTCAGTCGTCACAGTGGAAGACACAAATAACATGCCAAAAATTGATGACAAGAAGGCTATGGCAGGTGAGGACCTAGAAACAATCATTATCACTGAAGAAGTAGTTTTCGGAAAGGTAATGGGGCTGAAGTAGACAAGTCTCCTGGACCTGATGGAAGGCGTCCCAGGATTACATAAGAAATGGCAGGGGAAATAGCAAATGCACTAGTGGTAATTTACCAAAATTCGCTGGAGTCTGGGACAGTTCCGACAGATTGGAAAACAGCAAATGTGACGCCACTGTTTAAAAAAGGAGGTAGACCAAAGGCGGGTAACTATAGGTCGGTTAACTGAACTTCTGTAGTGGGGAAAATGCTTGAATCTATCATCAAGAAAGAAATAGTGCGACATTTGGATAGAAGTTGTCCCATTGGGAAGACGCAGCATGGGTTCATGAAAGGCAGGTCATGTTTAACTAATTTACTGGAATTCCTTGGGGACTTTACAAGCGTGCTGGAAAATGGGGAACCGGTGGATGTGGTGTATCTGAATTTCTAGAAGACATTTGACAAGGTGCCGCACAAAAGGCTGCTGCATAAGATAAAGGTGCATGGTGTTATGGGTAATGTATTAGCATGGATAGAGTATTGGTTAACTAACAGAAAGCAAAGAGTGGGAGTAAATGGGTGTTTTTCTAGTTGGCGATCAGTGACTATGGTGTGCCTCAGGGATCAATGTTGGGACTGCAATTGTTTACAATTTATATCGATGATTTGGAGTTGGGGACTAAGTGTAGTGTGTCAAAGTTCGCAGATGACACTAAAATGCGTGGTAGAGCAAAGTGTGCAGAGAACGCTGAAAGTCTGCAAAGGGATATAGATAGTTTAAGTGAGTGGGCAAGGGTCTGGCAGATGGAGTACAATATTGGTAAATGTGAAGTTATCCATTTTGGTAGGATTAACAGCAAAATGGACAATTATTTAAATGTAAAAAATTGCAGCATGCTGCTGTGCAGAGGGATCTGGGTGTCCTTGTGCATGAATCACAAAAAGTTGGTTTGCAGGTGCAGCAGGTAATTAAGAAGGCAAATTGAATGTTGTCCTTCATTGCCAGAGGGATGGAGTTTAAAAACAAGGAGGTTATGTTGCACTCAAAAGAGAAAATGCTGGAAAATCTCAGCAGGTCTGGCAGCATCTGTAAAGCGAGAAAAGAGCTGATGTTTCGAGTTCAGATGACCCTTTGTCAAAGCTTTGTCAAAGCCATTCCAACCTCTCTCCTTCTGAACTTTCCGCCCTTTGCTCCCTCAGGTCCAACCCTGACATTGTCATCAAACCTGCCGACAAAGTGGGTGCTGTTGTTGTCTGGTATACTGACCTCTACCTCACAGGGGCTGAGCACCAACTCTCAGATACTTCCTGCCCCTGGACCTCCCCCTGGACCATGACCACACCACTGAACATCAAGCCATTATCTCCAACACCATCACCGACCTCATTTCCTAAAGATGCCTTCCCCCCTTGCAGCTTCCAACCTCATAGTCTCCCAACTCCGGACACCACTTTTTTACCTACTTCCCAAAATCCACAAAAAGGACTGTCCTGGTAGGCCCATTGTGTCAGCATGCTCCTGCCCCACTGAACTTATTTCCTCTTATCTTGTATCCATCCTCATTCCTCTGGTCCATTTCCTCCTCACCTACATCCAGGATTCCTCTGATGCCCTGCATTGACAGCTTTCAGTTCGCAGGCCCTAACCGCCTCCTATTCACCATGGATGCGCAATCTCTCTACACCTCCGTCCCACACCAGGACGGTCTGAGAGCTCTTCACTTCTTTCTTGAAAAGAGGCCTGAACAATTCCCATCCACCAGCACTCTCTCCTCCGCCTGGCTGAATTCGTTCTATCTCTCAACAGCCCAGAAATCATAGAAATCATAGAAATCATAGAAACCCTACAGTGCAGAAGGAGGCCATTCGGCCCATCGAGTCTGCACCGACCACAATCCCACCCAGCTTTGACAAGGAGCATCTGGGCTTGAAACATCAGCTCTTTTCTCTCCTTACAGATGCTGCCAGACCTGCTGAGATTTTCCAACATTTTCTCTTTTGGTTTCAGATTCCAGCATCTGCAGTAATTTGCTTTTGTCCAGAGGTTATGTTGCAGCTGTATAAGGTGCTGATGAGGCCACACCTGGAGTACAGTGTATAGTTTTGGTCTCCTTACTTGAGAAAGGATATCCTGTCACTGGAGGGGGCGCGGAAGAAATTCATTAGGTTGATTCCGGAGTTGAGAGGGTTGGCTTATGAGAGAGACTGAATAGACTGTGGCTATACTCATGGGAATTCAGAAGAATGAGGGGAGATCTAATAGAAACAAATAAAATTATGAAAGGAATAGATAAGATAGAAGCAGGGAAGTTATTTCCACTGGCGGGTGAAACTAGATCTAGGGGGCATGGCCTCAAAATAAGGGGGAGCAGATTTAGGACTGAGTTGAGGAGGAACTTCTTCACCCAAAGGGTTGTGAATCTGTGGAATTCCCTGCCCAGTGAAGCAGTTGAGGCTACCTCGTTGAATGTTTTTAAGGCAAAGATAGATAGATTTTTGAACAGTACAGGAATTAAGGGATATGGTGAGTGGGCGGGTAAGTGGATCTGAGTCCACAAAAAGATCAGCCATGATCATATTGAATAACGGAGCAGGCTTGAGGGGCCAGACGGCCCACTCCTGCTCCTAGTTTTTATGTTCCTATGTTCTGTACGCGTAAATGCACCAGGCCGTGAGCCCGACAGGCAATCTTGAATCTTTGTCAGTGTAATGTTTAGTGCACTAAAGATTATTTAGCAAATGTTGACAAATCACAGAATGACATCTAATGTTGTAAACTGTGTTGAGAGTTTTGCAGGCAGAGGCTTGTTGGGTACAGTTGTACCATGCCCATTGTGAACAGCAGAAGGGATATGCTGAATGATATGATTCACCATCCTTTGGGAAGTGCAGACTACACACCTAGCATCACACTGACACTGAAATTCATATACCACATTACTCATTTGTGTGATAGGCACAACATCTTTTTGGCGTGATGGCAGCATCCTGTTGGTGACGAATACCACTCGTGTTGCTACTACACAGTAGCAGTATGAAACAACCAGCTTCACACACTCATTGCTCAAACTTTTGAGACGTCTTGCCCTTTTAGGGTAAACCGAAGTAGACTGGGCACTTTTCAGGGCCAAGCCTGTTGGCCTTAGGCCTATTCATGAGTCTGCGTGACATAGAGCGTGAAATGACCTGATCCGGTAAAGACTAGAATCATAGAAACCCTACAGCGCAGAAGGAGGTCATTCGGCCCATCAAGTCTGCACTGACAATAATCCCACCCAGGCCCTACCCCATAACACCACATATTTACCCCGCTAATCCCTCTAATTTACGCATCCTGGGACACTAAGGAGCAATTTAGCATGGCCAGTGCACCTAACCCGCACATTTTTGGACAGTTAACCAAGCTGGGAATTGAACCCAGGTCTCTGGAGCTGTGAGGCAACAGTGCTAACCACTGTGCCACCATGTCGACCACTAAAAGCAGTTCACACTACTTGTCCTAACTGCAGGCTGCAAATCGTTCAGGATCATCAAGGCATAGGATCCCTACGGAGGCCATTCGGCCCATCGAGTCTGCACAGACAACAATCCCACCCAGGCCCTATCCCAGTAACCCCACACATTTACCCTGCTAATCCTTCCAACACCAATGGTCAATTTAGCATGGCTAATCAATCTAACCGACACATCTTTGGAGTGTGGGAGGAAACCGGAGCACCCAGAGGAAACCCACGCAGACACGGGGAGACTGTGCAAACTCCACACATACAGTAAGCTGAGGCTGGAATTGAGCTCATGTTCCTGGTGCTGTGAGGCAGCAGTGCTCACCACTGTGCCACCATGCCGCATCTTAACATAGCATAACATGTGGAACTATAAGAATCCCAACAAGCCTATTAATTAGTGAAGGTAGGCTTGTGGTAGACTGTGGTACAGAAATCCCGGCAGATTTTTCAATTAGTACATCAAGGAAAGGGGAGTTCATTTGAGTGCTCCATTTCAAAGGTGAATTTGAGTGCCATAAATTTGAGTGCAAGGTGGAGCCCATAAAGACTTGCAAGAAAATTATTACACAATTTAAATATTGCAAACATTTCATCCACATATTGGAAATATGGAAGGGGTGAGAGATTAGGGGGGGGTGATTCTCCCAAAAAAATTCAAAGTGCTGAATTGGCAGGAAAAATGGTGTAAATCATGATTGTTTTTTCAGTGGGAGTTCAGATCCGAATCTCCCACACTCTGTGCAATGCAGAGGTCACAATCATGAATATCATTAAAATCTCAGGGGGGGGGGCCTTTTCACACCGGAGGATGACAGCTCTGGGTCGCTGTGCATGCACGGTGGCCCTGGTCTGTCGGCGTCCCATTTGCTGGCCAGCTCGATCGCTGGCCAGCCCGGGACTGGTGTCTCTGTGCACTGTTTGAGAGCAGATTTCCACTCCATCTGACGAAGGAGCAGCGCTCCGAAAGCTAATGGAATTTTCTACCAAATAAACCTGTTGGACTTTAACCTGGTGTTGTTAAAACTCTTACTGTGTTTACCCCAGTCCAACGCCGGCATCTCCACATCATGACTACCCTAGAGGGGGTGTCATGGCAAGATCATCTATTTGAGCAGACTTTGTGTCTTTCAAGTTGAACTCAAACTGCGTGAGTTCCTGAGTTCATAAACTCAATGAATACTGATTTACACAATGGTAGTGGATTGCGATCGCCATGATATAGTGATGCAGTGCAAATATTTATGGCTTCCTTAAGTGGAACACTGATAAATAGACTAGCAATGTCAAATGAGCACCTGGACAAGGCACTGCTTTCAATATGCAAGCCCTCTGCGGTGAAGGAATCCTTCCTGTCTATGTGGAAAACTTGTTCACAACTGGTTGTAAAATTTGCCCAACTATTTAGTCAATTCATGCTGTGCAGAATTGGTCATAGATAAGATCTGATAGAAAGGAATATAATTTTTGTGTGTCTTGGGCAGCTCTTTTGTATGCAGACACATCGAGCCGTGAGGACAAACCCTGTCATGTATATCATCAGGCAGCTCATCAATCAACGCAGCAACTAATCAGTGTTCACTTGCACCCAATCAGCACCCACTTCTCATACAGTAAAAAGTTGTTGTTTCCCATGACATTGGTATTCTTGTGATTGTCCTGATGAGTGCAAGACAAAAAGCTTCAACAAAATGTCTTTTTCAGCAAAACTCAAATTTAAAGGGTGCTGATTGGTTGGCAAGTCAACTCTGATTAGCTGAGGCATTGCTCTGGAGAAAGCAACAGGGAACTGTAGGCTCCTGAAGCTCTCAGGTAATTCAGAAAGGCTGGAATATATTCCTTTAGTTTGCAGACAGCAGGTTCCTTTGTATGAATGTGTTTCATTTCTAGCAAGTGTAGATAAGCCATGTTATGAGCTTGTCTGATTATCTTACATTGGTTTTTAGTGTAGCTGTTAACACACTCAGGATTGTTCAACATGTGCTGTCCAATCACAGAATCATATCTAGCAGTAGATGTTTTAGTTAGGGTTTTGTAAGGACGGACTGGTGATGTAGGTCTGTATTCTGCCTAATACAAATGACCAAACAAACAGGCTGTCTGATTAGATTGGCCAATCTCTGGGACATACAGCCTACGCACCTGGCATCACACTGGCACTGAAATTCATACATCATGTTGCTCAGTTGTGTAGCAGGCAGATAATCTATGACAATTGACTGATTATGACACACGGAGTGGTATGGTGACACAGTGGTTAGCACTGCCGCATCACAGCACCAGTGGCCTGGGTTCAATTCCCGGCTTGGGTCACTGTCTGTGCGGAGTCTGCACATTCCCCCCGTGTCTGCATGGGTTTCCTTCTCCAGTTTCCTTCCACAGCCCAAAAGACGTGCTGGTTAGGTGCATTGTCCATGCTAAATTCCCTCTCAGTGTACCCGAACTGGTGTTGGAGTGTGGCGACTAGGGAATTTTCACAGTAACATCAGTACAGGGTTAATGTAGGCCTACTTGTGACACTAATAGGCTTTAAATTAAACAGCCACAGGATCAAATCCACATCTCACCTGCTGTAATCCTAAAAGGAGAAAATTTCAAATATAGGGACTCAAGAAAAAAACAAATGAATAAATCTCTGCATTATGAGGAGAGTCACTCAGCTTGATATTTGTGATATTTGCAATCAGTTAGTCTTGAAATGCTTTTTGAAAATTGGGATTAAGGATTGTTGTAAGTTTTCAGCACTTCTGTAAATGTTGCTGATTTCTTCATTGAAAAACGACATATTCTGTTACATGCTGCCTCTGATTTTCAGCATTTGAATGGATCCTCATATAGTTTTTCAAAGCAGCTGTTTGATTACAATCTGGTTATTCCAGCATCTGATCGTACTGTATTTGAAATGTACTAAATATGCTCGTGCTGTTTTGTACCTGTCAACCTCAGATTCACTGAAAATATCTTTTAATGAGCTTCCCTAATTCCGAATGGAATTACTTGGCAAAGTGCTCAGTGTTACTGACCAGAGCCTTCTACAATTCCTGGTTTGTGCTGAGCCCAGTTTCAGCTGGGCTCAAGTTGGAGCTCCACCATTGCATAAAGCGCGTGTGGATGAATCTCCACAGAACTCTGCTCCTGATCTCCAGTCAGCGACGGCCCTTGGAAAGTGTACGTGTGAAAGGGTACTTATAGAGTGAGAAGTAAAGCTCTGATTCTCTCCATGTTGGATACTGGTGGCTCAGCGTGTGCACACCTGTGCACCTGCAGAGACACCTGCAGCTGAGGTTTTAGGCCATTCTGTGTGGGGGGGAAGTGGGGTGGGAGCATGCAGGCACGTAAATCTGGGCAGGTTTTCCAAGCACCATTCCTCTCTTGCCTGGGCCATTCTCATGATAGGGGGATTGGCAAGTCTATCTGCCCATAAACAGCTAATTAAAGGCCATCAAGGCATATTGTTGGAGGCTGACTGAATTTTCTAAGTCAGCCCCAGGGCCTATCCGGGAATAGTAACCAACTAGCAGCAGACTGGGAGGCCAGTGCTGCAGGCAGGCTTAGAAGCGGCCCTCTCCACAGGCTTAGAGGCCCTCTCCACAGGCTTAGAGGCCCTCTCCACAGGCTTAGAGGCCCTCTCCACAAGCTTAGAGGCTCTCTCCACAGGCTTAGAGGCCCTCTCCACCTGCCTGGCTTCTGCTGCAATCCCACGCTGTCCTGTGGAGTTGTTTTCCCTCAACAGTGGTGGCCCAAGCTGCTGGGAGCCTTTTTTAAATTTTAAATTTAGAAAAGTTGAAGAGCGGGTGCCTCTATCTTACAAGGGATACCCTTTCTTACCAGCAAAGGCATCCTACTGCTTCTTTGCTGCAGCTAGGATCTTCCATTCAGTTTGGAGAACCCACTGACATTAATTGGGTGATAATCACACCCTCTGACCAGTAATTTGGGGAAACTTGCAGCCAGCTGTGTGTTGCTCACATGGCACAGTCCCATTTGAGCCTAACAGCGGAATCCCCAAGCCTGCAGGGAAGATCCAGCCTCTAATGAGCCGCCAAGATGCCACTGAGTCCATGAAAAAAAAGTTCTATTAAATATTTAAAGTTTATTAAAAAGAAAGTCAAAGAAGTAGCAAATGGTGATGTGCGATTTATTGGTTGGCAGGAGAAATGAGACAAAAAAGGAATTCTGATTTAAATTCATTGCAGTGCTAATGTAAGCCTTACTTGTGACTCATAAATAAACTTTAACTTTACTTTAAATAGAATGTTTGTATTAGTCTTGATCTAATTGACTGTTTGTAAGAAATTGGAAAGAATTATTAGGTTATCTGCACTGTGAGAAAGCTTGTTAGTAGCTTTTGATGCAAAATCTCATTGCAAGTTGTCTAATTGTATCCATTAAGATCAGATTAGTGATCTTGGATTTCTTATTTCACAAGTTTATTGTATAGAGAAGTCCAATAAGAGAGAATTAAAAGTAAAACTGGTGGAGTTCAGTAGCTCAGAAATTCAAACAAGAGGCGAACAAATGATGCATCTGTTTATTATTAGGATTCACAGAAATGTAAAAAAAAAATGTTTTTCTGTAAAAAAAAAGCTTTTATAAAAATGGTCATTAATTTCTCTGTCTGGGAATTTTATGACAAAATAAATAATATCGAATACAGATGTGCAACTAAGCTCGGCTGCTGCTTATAAAACCTCCACTGATCTCAATAGGCTGGCCGAAGGATTCGGAGAATGGCTTTGGATTCTGGTGATTGAGATTTTCCATGAAATGAGGCAAGGGGTTGTGCAGGTAAAGGAGAATTTACCATTCGATCAACTCTCTCATTTGTGTATTACGGGACTTCCAGATCCTGCAACCAAACATTGATCAAATCAACACTGAACACTTAGCTCTTTAGAGATTGGTTTCCTATTTAATGCAATTACTCCATTCTTGCCTGACTAATTTGTTCTACTACTTAAACTGAACAAATGCTTACTCACGCAAACCCTCTTCGTTCCTTGCATCTGTCAGCTATTCGAGATTGCAAAGCTTTAAATATCATTGACACATGTGCAGAATGTTCAAAGTAATAAGATGTCAGATATGTTTAATATTTGATGTGTATTCCCTAAAAGGGGTGTCAGTAGTATTCCAGGCTTGGACCTCTCCCTACATTCATTGACAGCGATATCAGGGATTTTTAATTATAGAGATTATCCGAAAGGGGGACTGAGGGAAGAACACACTGCGATTGGGCTCCAACGTTACAGAAATAAAAACAAGCTGCTGGAAGTATTCACCAGGTCTGATGGCGTCTGTGGAGAGAGAAACGCGGCTAATTGGTGAAATTTTACCATCTCCCAAATGGTGGGCTGGGTGGTGGGGAGGTTGGGGCTGGTACAATGCTGGGGAGCCATGGCAGAAAGGGTCCCCAATTCACCAGCAGTTTGAGCACCCAAGCCCGCCATCTTTCATTAGAACTGCTCATGAGTATAATGAGTATTTTCAGCATTTACTGTTCTATTTCGGATTTCTAGCATCCTTGGTATTTTGCATTTCTACAACATTGCAGCTCTGATTCTCTGAATTGTGTTCCCCATGGAATATAAATTGCAGAAAGACCGCTAATATTCACTAAGAAATAGCAAAAGCGCGTTCTCAGCAATATTCAAATCATCAATTTTTTTTAACATGACTGCTTCAGGACTTGTAGACCTTGCATAGACCAGGGTTTTCCAATATGGTCGCTCCTCACCATGTAGTGAGTTAATGCTTTTCCATTTTAGAGCCACAAAATACTGAGTTGTGTTAACAATGCAATGGTGGGTATGAGTATGGGTGTCAGTTGCTAGACTGTTATTAGTCATCTTCTATCGCTCACAAGGAGAATCAACCCCATTGCTGTTGGGCAGAAGTCCAATCAATTGGACCATGATCAGAATGTAGTTCAGTTGTTGGGTTTCTAGTGACATGGAAGCTGAAAGACCACTTGATCGTGAAACATGAAAAATAGTCCACTGTTTGATTTCTTCTCTATTGCTGTTCTCTTTGCGTGCCTCAAACAGATAATACATTAAGATCTGCTGGGTCCACTCTATGAAGCGCCGTGAAAGCAGTCAACATTTGGAAGGACAACATTCTGATTTTTCTTGGGGAATCTAGTGACACAGATGCTAACTGGAGAGCCAGGTTTAGTTTACCTGCGAGTTGGCCTTTGAGCCGTGGGGGCGACGCATGGCTGTCAAGCAGGGTCAAAATGTGCAATTTTGTCAAGTGGACGTCATGCAGAAACATCTCACTGTTCTCAGCCTTCATCTTAATATATCTGTTCAAATGAGTCATTGAAAGGAATAGGACAGTCTTCACATGAACAAAGAAATTATAGGAGGTTGGCCATGAGCTGAAGGCCTATTAAATATCTGGGTGCTGTGTTTGAAAATGGGAGGCAACAGAGGATAAGCAAGGCAAACATCAGAGTGTGGAAGCCAATTCATAACATTTTGTCAATTCTTTTCCTTCCCTGAGTCTTCTGATATATCAATTCTGATAAAGCAGAGAGACCGCTTACGCTTGTCCGAAATAGAACATTTCAGTTGACAGATTGTCACTACTCTTGGAGAGTGTATACAGCAGGTTTGATTTATGGAACAGTTGGATAACAAAACTCTTTTGAAGCTGTTCTCCTGGCACTGGTAGTGAGTGTAGCAGTCTTAATTCCTGATGGATTTGTGAGGGGACTAAGGCCTCGTATTTTTTTCTAATATAGATATAGCTATCCTCACAGCTATTTCTAAAACTGGACAAAGCCCCTTTAAAATGGCTGCATCTGTGACCCCTGAGCAAAAGGAGCTACCACGGCAGGATCACAGATACTTGCACCTCGTTATCTCTGAAGAGCCACTAACAATTCCTTGCTTGCTGCAGAAACCAAATTCAAAGTAAACTACACAAAAGCTATCTGTACTTCGTGTCAGGCTGACCAACTAGCGTCTATCCATCTGCTAGGACTAAGGACCCAGCAAGCTTCCTTTCAAGTCTTAATGGTTGGAACATTTAATCCTTTTGGGAACCCAGGCAGGAGATACACACCCGTCATCAAAGACACTGTGACAAGGTGGGAGACATGTGACATCAACCTCTAGCTGGTGGAACAAGTTACATTGCCTCACTGTACTACAAGGGTCTGTCATTTTACCCTCTAAAAGCAGCCTCACAGAAAAGGGGCTGAGCCCAGATTGAATACCTGGCTCCATCTACACTGTTTCTTTGGTAATTTCCACACCATTGCCTAAAAGATTGATTCACCTTTGCATGCCTATATCATTGCATGAGATCAATTCTACTGGGAACATGAATCCCTGCCAACCTTTGTTAAGGAATACCTCATTGGACTATGATTCTGGACTTTGGATACATGTGAAAGAATAATTTTTTTTTCTGTGGTCTTTGCCCTGTAAATCCTTCCTTTCTTTATCCCTCTTTTACTGTATTAGTGCACAGCGGGCTATGTGGTGATTTCTCCCACCCTGCCACCGCATTTTGCATGTGTGAAAATAAACTAACCCTTTGAGTCCATCCTATCACATGTTTGCTGTGGGATCATGAATAGAAATTGGATCATACCAAAACTGAGAGGTTGGGAAATATGCCACTGCTTATAGCTGAAAACACACTTCTGTTTCTGGATGCATGGTGTGAGGAGGCATTAGTGCATTTCAGATTAACTTCCCTCTGTCCGTGACAGAAACTGGGGGCTCATCATGAGCACCCATTTGAATTTGACAAGAGTTCTGTTAGACATGCGCCACATCTGAAATAGAGGAGTCACATGGAAGCCAAAAGGGCAAAACCTGGTGGCCGGAACAAATTTTAAAGACAAAAAGCTTCCTACAGCAAACTCCTGCTCCCTAACACCAAGAAAATTGTAATTATTGATATCAAAAGTAGGTTAAATGAGGGAATTTGAATGGTGAAACTTTAATGGCCCTTTGCGCAGAACAACTGAAAGCTGTAGCGAGGGAAATACAATTAAAATGACCCAGTACAATGTAGAGAAGTGAAATGATCCAAACGTTTGAATCTCTCGATACAGATAGAACAGCTAGATTTAGACCTCAATCATGACACTGAATCCATCACTCACCACCATTTTTGTTTTGCTGCCTTTGGGTAATTAGCAGAACAACTAAAATGGCCCTCACATATATGGACCTTTTTAATTCAAGGGCAGCTGTCAGGAACAGCCCCTGAGGTCTACTCCAAGCTGGCTCCCAATGTGTCCATGAATCATGACCGACCAAGGCTGCCATCCTACGTACCTACAAGTTAGTCCCGGAACTTATTGCCACCAATTCCAGAACACTCATAAGAAGTCCACACAAATCTACATCGAGTTCGAATGGCTGAAGCAAATTGCATGTGACCGATGAATAATCCCATCACTCACAATCCCATGCACCCATGAGGATGAGTTGGTATTACTAGAGGCAATTACATGCCAAACAGGGATGAAGCCGTCACAGCAGAAAGCTATAATCTTACTCATAGGCCTGGAATCTCCGGCAGACCCTTTCTAAACCATTCCTATGAGCATTGGTAAGTTAAGCATAGCAATGTAGAGGGGAAAGGCTCCCCATTCACAGGTGTGCATTATGAAGCCCTCCTGCAGCCCAGAGGGAGAACCTACAGAGGCTGGTGTTTTCACATTCCAGACCCGAGTGCTGGAGATTGCGAGGGAAGATTATCGGCCTAATAGGGCTCCATATGAGTAATTCTCCAAATGGTAGTGCGGAGACTTTCGCTACAGAAACCTAGTGCTTGGAGGGTATGGCACTCTGTGACTGAGCCAGACAAACTCCCAGAGAGCTTCCAGAGTTTTGTCCTTTCAGGAGCAGAGCCACCGTACCCACCCCTAAAGTGAGCAATCAGTTATACAGCTCCGGGACAGAGGGGTCACTCAGTCCCTGATGTTGGAGGGGGAACCTAAACTTACCCCACTGAAGACCAAGTCCCCTGATCAGTGAAATGGGTGGAGAATCTGTGTTTGCATCCCTCAATCAGGTCCACTTCGAGTAAGACCTTGGTTCAGGCCTTGTTACGGTAGGAATTGTCCCTGAACTACCAGTAGTGTGATTGGATTTCCTTCTTGGAAAGGGTTTGACTGATAGCAAGGTGTTAAGTGACAGGAAAGAGGCCAATGCCAACCAGCAAAAGTCTGCAGGAGGGCAAAAAGCAGGGGAAGTTCCAGAGGCCCAAAAACTGTGAAATACCACTCATAAACATTAATTGACGGCTGCTCGAATGTAGCAAGACCAAAGTCTGGCCACTAGGTTTAAAAAGAGGCCATGGAAGGGCCAATATAATTTAAAATCAACTCCCAGAATATCCCCGAATTAAACAGGGTCCAGAGAAGTCCCAGAGCAGAGAAAGAGGTAGTGAGGTGGTGACACACATAGGTGAACAGCCTGAAGGAAGGCAAACTATTAAACCAGGAAAGGAAAAGATTAAGGAATGGCTGGAAATATGGCTGGGAGAAACCTTCTTTCCACGACTAAATAGGGACAAAGGGAGTTCCGAAACCAATGAGTAGATAGTGAGGGACATGCTCTTGCATGTCCCTCACTTTAGCTGAAGCTGCACCTCCATGTGAGGGCAGTGGTGTTCCAAGGAACAGAACTCTTCTTCCAAAATTAAAGGCTAGAAAGCCTACAGCTTTATGGCAAATTTAAATGAGGACCAGGAAATGTGATTTGATTTATTATTGTCACATGTATTAGCATACAGTGAAAAGTATTGTTTCTTGCGCGCTATACAGACAAAACATACCGTTCATAGAGAAGGAAACAAGAGAGTGCAGAATGTAGTGTTACAGTCATAGCTAGGGTGTCGAGAAAGATCAACTTAATGCAAGGTAAGTCCATTCAAAAGTCTGACAGCAGCAGGGAAGAAGCTATTCTTGAGTCGGTTGGTGCGTGACCTCAGACTTTTGTATCTTTTTCCCGAAGGAAGAAGGTGGAAGAGAGAATGTCCGGGGTGCGTGGGGTCCTTAATTATGCTGGCTGCTTTGCTGAGGCAGTGGGAAGTGTAGACAGAGTCAATGGATGGGAGGCTAGTTTGCATCATGGATTGAGCTACATTCACAACCTTTTGTAGTTTCTTGCGGTCTTGGGCAGAGCAGGAGCCTTACCAAGCTGTGATACAACCAGAAAGAATGCTTTCTATGGTGCATCTGTAAAAGTTGGTGAGAGTCGTAGCTGACATGCCAAATTTCCTGAGTCTTCTGAGAAAGTAGAGGCGTTGGTGGGCTTTCGTAACTATAGTGTCAGCATGGGGAGACCAGGACAGGTTGTTGATGATCTGGACACCTAAAAACTTGAAGTTCTCGACCCTTTCTACTTAATCCCCATTGATGTAGACAGGGGCATGTTCTCCTTCCTGAAGTCGATGACAATCTCCTTTGTTTTGTTGACATTGAGGGAGAGATTATTGTTGCCACACCAGTTCACCAGATTCTCTATCTCATTCCTGTACACTGTCTCGTCATTGTTTGAGATCCGACCCACTATGGTGGTGTCGTCAGCAAACTTGAAAATCGAATTGGAGGGGAAAGTTCTCAAATTGGCCCAGAGAGAATAAGGGTGATGTCTCACTTAGTTGAAATGCCACCAAGTGGTACAGCAAGAGCTGTGTAGACCATGCACACTGGGGCAGTAGTGTTTAAAAAAACATGGAGCCAACTACCCAACTGACCAGCAGAGGGAATCCAACCAGGTTGCACCCCATACCACCCAACTTAGTGTAGAATCACGAGGCAACCTGACAGGCCTGCGCACTGCCTTTAAAATGAGCATGAACAACACCCCCAGGCTATAGCACTGTCATCCTACCTGGTAAGGATACGGAGAAGTCCCTTTCAAAAGGCCATTTTCTTGTCATCTGGGCCCAGAAAGGCTGACTCAAGCGTAGGAGCTGACTGCCTGCCTGTTGGCATACCAATCTAAAGCACCTCGCAATAGAAACTGGAACACTGCAGTTGTGCTCGCACCTGAGCCGGACAGCAAACAAATCAAAACAACGTTCTGTTTATGGACAGTGAGAGAAGAAATGAGTGTGGTTCAAATAATGCCCCTTCGATCGCTAACAGTTTAACACCTCAGACCTATTTTCAAAATATCGTGCAATTAGGGCAGCACTGCAGCACAGTGACCCGGGTTCGATTCCCGGCTTGGGTCACTGTCCGTGTGGAGTTTGCACGTTCTCCCCGTGTCTGCGTGGGTTTCCTCCGAGTGCTCCAGTTTCCTCCCACAGTCCAAATATGTGCGGGTTAGGTAGGTTGGCCATGCTCAATTGCCCCTTCGTGTCAGGGGGACTAGCTAGGTAAATGTATGGGGTTATGGGGATTGTGGTTGGGTTGAATGGCCTCCTTCTGCACTGCAGGATTCGATGATTATAGTTTTATTAATATTCTATATATTTATATTTGAATATGAGGAATTGATCACCATAGGTTGAGCGAGCATCAAATTCTATTGGACAACGCTGGTATGGAGACCCAATTTTTACCCAAAGTTTGTTGCTTCGTCCGCTCCAATGTCTTCCCTGTGTTCACTGATATTTCATCAATTCACTGCTAACATTGCCATTAGTCTCCTTCGCTGCTATCCCCGACTGGGGTTGGAATCAGAAGGTTGTGGGCTAAAGCCCAACTGAGTACATACTCTGGGCTCATACTCCAGTGGAGTGCTGAGGGAAAAGAGCTTGCATGTTCAGGTGGATGACATTCTCGCATGCCATATATCCCAGTATCCTGGACAAGCATCGGACAAACACAAGAACAAAAATATGGATTATCTCATTGCTGTGAGTGAGCCTTTGCTGCTGGGTACAAATTGACTGTCATGTCTGTCAATATAATGATAGTGGCCACACTTCAAAAGCACTTTGACAAATCCCGAGATGTGAAAGCCACAATGCAAATGCAAATGCAAGTTCTTCCTCACTGCCACAACAAATTTGATCTGCTAGTTCAGTAAGTTATAGCCACTGAGGAAACAATGAGGTTGACTGGCCATTGGAACCCATTGACTCAAAGAGCTGGATTTTACTGTGGGCTTCAGGACCCCGGTGACACAGTGAATAGTGGGCCCTGAATCTGCATTTACTGCCATGGAGACAGGCTGGGCAATTTTACCGTTGATGGTCCACTAATTGGCCATCAGTCAGCCTGCTGCTCAATTCAAGGGAGGTGATGGCCTAGTGGTATTAGGACTAGACTATTGATCCAGAAACTCAGCTAATGTTCTGGGGACCCAGGTTCGAATCCCACCGTGGCAGATGGTGGAATTTGAATTCAATGAAATAGATATCTGGAATTAAAAATCTACTAAAGACCATGAAACCCTTGTCAGAAAAACCCATCTGGTTCTCTAATGTTCTTTAGGGAAGGAAATCTACCATCCTTACCTGGTCTGGCCTACATGTGACTCCAGAGCCACAGCAATGTGGTTGATTCTCAACTGCCCTCGGGCACCAGGGATAGACAATAAATGCTGGCCATCCAGCGATGCCCATCTCCCGCGAATGAATTTTTTTAAATTAAGGATGGCATGCAGGCTACTGCCACTGCCAACTGAATCAGAGGGATGTGCGGATGCTGCTGAGGCAAATCGGATAGTGCACTCAGAAAAGGAAATAAAAATTTAACTTCAACATGTCTGGGGGCGATAGGCCGCAGCATTTACACGGAAACCCCTCCAAGTGATTGTTGGGGTTAAAGGGTTGCCTTTCCTCCCATTGTGGGCTGTGGCGCCTTCAGTTGCAATGGCACCATCAGACTGCCCCAGGGAGGTCCCTCCACATGGTGTGGCCCTGCTTCGTCTTCAGCAGATTGTCAGCAGCCCCACTAAAATTGACTTTTGTTGAGCCCTTGCAAATTATTTGCCCACCCCCTTGGAGCAAGTAGCTGGTCCACTTTCCCAGCAGTTCACTGGCTGCTCACTATTTTATCAGCCTGCCCACCTCTGCTCCCGCCACCCAGGGTTCACTAAAATTCCATCTAAAGTCCAGCTCTGTTCTTGTGGAACTTCACCAAAAGCGTAGCAATGTTTAAGAATAATTTTAGGCTTCAATTAGTAAAATGCTCAATTTATTTAAAAGCTATGGGGAATACTTGCATTTAATATTCATCCTTCTTTCCGCATCAGTGTGATGAATATATGTGAAGGTTATGAACCTGTACAAACACATCTTGTGCGTTGCTGTGTACATAATATGCTCAGCAAGCTGTATGGATACCCACTGAAACACCATAATAGAAACAGATTATATAAAATAATAATTGGATTAATCTTTGCTTGGTTTCATGTACTATTCAGCCACTAAATGTCACACAAATGTGAAATGCTATCCATTTCACAAAAAGGGCCGATTGTGGGAGAAGCCTCACGTATCACTGTCAGGATGCGCCAGAACAGAGAAAAATTAAAACCAGGTTTCAATAAGGATAACACCGCAATGAGACTGTGGCCATGACTCTCATTTTTTAAAATTGGTTTTGCACTATTCTCATAGGTAAGCGGGGAAATGGGGTGTGTATGAGGGGGAAGAAGAGAGGAAGGGGAAGAGAGAAGTGGTGAGAAGAGAAGAGAGGGAAAGAGGAGAGAGGTAAAAGGAAGAGAAGGAAACTAGAATAATGGTGGAGAGGGGCTGAGATGGGGGTGGGGGGGAGAGAGAAAGTGGGGGATAGTGAGAGCGAGGGAGAGAGAAAAAAACCCAACTCATCCTCATGAATCATGGACATATCTTGTGGCTGTTATCAATGAAAAGATAAAGTTGCAACATGATCAAAGTGTCTACTTCGGTTCAAAGAAGGGTGCTGGAAATTGGAAATGGAAACAGAAAAAAATGTTGGGACTGATAAGCATTTGTGGAGAGAAAAACAGAATTAACGTTTCATAACCATTGGTCACGGACTTGAAACGTTACTCTGTTCCTCCCGCCATAGGAGTTTGATTTGATTTGATTTATTATTGTCACATATATTAGTATACAGTGAAAAGTATTGTTTCTTGTGCGCAGTACAAAGCATACCGTTCATAGAGAAGGAAACAAGAGAGTGCAGAATGTAGTGTTACAGTCATGCTAGGATGTAGAGAAAGATCAACTTAATGCAAGGTAGGTCCATTCAAAAGTCTGATGGCAGCAGGGAAGAAGCTGTTCTTGAGTCAGTTGGTACGTGACCTCGGACTTTTGTATCTTTTTCCCGACGGAAGAAAATGGAAGAGAGAATGTCCGGGGTGCGTGGGGTCCTTAATTATGCTGGCTGCTTTGCCGAGGCAGCAGGAAGTGTAGACAGAATCGATGGATGGGAGGCTGGTTTGCGTGGTGAATTGGGCTACATTCACGGCCTTTTGTAGTTTCTTGTGGTCTTGGGCAGAGCAGGAGCCATACCAAGCTGCGATACAACCAGAAAGAATGCTTTCTATGGTGCATCTCCAGGTGATAGGAGAAACAGAAGACATTGAATACGACAAAGGCTATGGGTCCTGACAACAATCCAGCAGTAGTACCAGTAAGTACTTGTGTGCCAAACCCAGCTGTACCCCGAGCTGAGCTATTCCAGTACAGCTGGCATCTATTCGTAATTTGGAAAATTACCCAGGTAGGTGCTGTTCACAAAAAACAGCCAATTAATGCCCCATCAGTCGACTCTCGATCATCAAAAGTGCTGGAAGGTAACAGTGCTATTAAATGGCATTTAGACGCAATAACCTATTCATTGATGCTCTGATTGGGTTCTACTCAGGATCACTCAGCTCCAGACTGTTGTATATTGGAGAATTGATGCTCGGAAGCACAGAGAATTAAAGATAACAGAGTTTATTTAGACAGTGATTTCTCTAAGTGGCTGCTTCTTCCCTCTGGCAGTTTCCCACGTCAGTGATCAGTGATGTCACTTCTGATGAATACATGAATATATTAATATACAGCGTTTAGTGCAGCTACCAAAAATCAATAATAATACATATCGTTTCCTCCTCCTTTAAACTGAACATCTCCAACAAATTCAAACATGTGTAACATAAACAATAGTCAGTAAGTCAGACGGTCTAGAGATCGTCGCTCTCGGAATGGTTGGCGGCAAATCTCTGGCGTCTCTCCACTGATTGTAACCTCTGGCATTTTCGTCTTTGCTTGTCTTTCATCAGTGGTTGGTTTGACCGGCGTTGACATTCTAACCAGAGGTTGGTTCTGTGTTTGGTCCACAGGTAAGGTTGTCTTCCTCAACAGCCTCTGTTGGTATCAGGGTTGCAGGAAGTTTCAGGTTAGGGACTTTGTCCAGTTGAATCCAGATTTTCAGCAGGTTCCATTTCCAGTGGATTGAGTCTCCTCGCCAACAGCTGCTTGCATGCCTCCTCCAGATGTCATCGTCTCTGGTTTGGACAGTATATGAGACAGGTCCAGTCTCTGCAAGGATTGTGGCAGGAATCCATTTCTTTCCTGTGCAGTAATTCCTAGCCAAAGCTCTGGTGAAGACACACAGTTTTGCTTTGCTTTCTTGCCTTTCTGTCTGTCCTTGTTGTTATTGTTGTATGATTTATTTCACTTTCGGAGGTTTCAAAAAGTCAATGCCAAACATAGTTGACTCTTAATCATTAATAATGCAGGAGAGGTTTTGGTTGAGAATGGATGGTATTCCTGTACATCAGTAGGAATTTGCTGAGATATTTGATCAGCAAACCACATTTGTAGCAGGATGGTGCAGTGCAGACCTGATATATTGAATATCATTCTCTTTCAGGAAACTTTCAAATTCTTGGGAGACAAATTGAGGTCCTTGTCACTTTTCAATTGTTCAGGGAATCCAAATCCACTAAAGACTAGCCTTTCGATAGTCTTTTCCGATGAAGTTGATTTCATTGTAGCAACTTCTGGCCACTTTGCAAGAACATTGACTGTTACTGAGAGTATATGCCCTTCAAAGGTTCCACAGGATCTACATGCACTCATTGCCATGGCTCTTCTGGCCATTCTCATGGTTTCAGCAGTACTAAGAGTGGCTGGTTTCTTATTGTTGGTTAGGAAGAACACATTTCAGCTTTCTCTTCAATTTCTGTGATCAATTCAGGCCATCACAAATAATTCCTGGCTATTTCCTGAATGCTTCCAATCTGCAATGGCCCATGTTTAACTTGTCTAACTCTCACCTTCTCAATGGTGGCACAACGATCACTCTGAGCCTCCAAAGAAGACTGTATTGTCAACTCCAATCTTCTTGAGGTGTACAGTTTCAAGTTAGTTGTTAGTTCTGAGGTCTTCCCTCAAAATACCATGTCCAACATTTCTGAGAATATTGGATTTCTCTGAGTGTACTTGCTCACTTGTTCAGAAGTGACTGCTGTGCTGTCTACCTGCTCAAAGTAGACGATACTTCCGCTTGAGCAGTTTGATGAACTACTAGGTCGTGGTAAGCTTGACAATCCATCCACATTACAATGTAGACTTGATTGTCGATACTAGATGGTATAAGTATGTGCAGACAATATCAATGTCCATCTCTGCATTCTACTTGCTGCCAGTGATGGATTTCCTATGTATAGTCCAAAAATGATACTTAATGGATAATGGTCCATCCACAATGTGAACTTTCTTCTGTACAGGAATTGATGAATGTCTTTACTCCAAAGATAATTCCAGTGTTTCCCTTTCAATTTGTGCATGGTTACTTTCAGCCTTGCTCAAGGTTCGAGATGCAAAAGCATTGGGTCTTTCTTCATCTGATGGCATGATGGAGGACACCACTGAACAAAGAACAAAGAACAATACAGCACAGGAACAGGCCCTTCGGCCCTCCAAGCCCGTGCCGCTCCCTGGTCCAAACTAGACCACTCTTTTGTATCCCTCCATTCCTACTCCGTTCATATGGCTATCTAGATAAGTCTTAAACGTTCCCAGTGTGTCTGCCTCCACCACCTTGCCTGGCAGCGCATTCCAGGCCCCCACCACCCTCTGTGTAAAATATGTCCTTCTGATATCTGTGTTAAACTTCCCCCCCTTCACCTTGAACCTATGACCCCTCGTGAACGTCACCACTGACCTGGGGAAAGCTTCCCACCGTTCACCCTATCTATGCCTTTCATAATTTTATACACCTCTATTAAGTCTCCCCTCATCCTCCGTCTCTCCAGGGAGAACAACCCCAGTTTACCCAATCTCTCCTCATAACTAAGCCCCTCCATACCAAGCAACATCCTGGTAAACCTCCTCTGTACTCTCTCCAAAGCCTCCACGTCCTTCTGGTAGTGTGGCGACCAGAACTGGACGCAGTATTCCAAATGCGGCCGAACCAACGTTCTATACATCTGCAACATCAGACCCCAACTTTTATGCTCTATGCCCCGTCCTATAAAGGCAAGCATGCCATATGCCTTCTTCACCGCCTTCTCCACCTGTGACGTCACCTTCAAGGATCTGTGGACTTGCACACCCAGGTCCCTCTGCGTATCTACACCCTTTATGGTTCTGCCATTTATCGTATAGCTCCTCCCTACATTATTTCTACCAAAATGCATCACTTCGCATTTATCAGGATTGAACTCCATCTGCCATTTCTTTGCCCAAATTTCCAGCCCATCTATATCCTTCTGTAGCTTCTGACAATGCTCCTCACTATCTGCAAGTCCTGCCAATTTTGTGTCGTCCGCAAACTTACTGATCACCCCAGTTACACCTTCTTCCAGATCGTTTATATAAATCACAAACAGCAGAGGTCCCAATACAGAGCCCTGCGGAACACCACTAGTCACAGGCCTCCAGCCGGAAAAAGACCCTCCCACTACCACCCTCTGTCTTCTGTGACCAAGCCAGTTCTCCACCCATCTAGCCACCTCTCCCTTTATCCCATGAGATCCAACCTTTTTCACCAGCCTACCATGAGGGACTTTGTCAAACGCTTTACTAAAGTCCATATAGACGACATCCACGGCCCTTCCCTCATCAACCATTCTGGTCACTTCTTCAAAAAACTCCACCAGGTTAGTGAGGCATGACCTCCCTCTCACAAAACCATGTTGACTATCGTTAATGAGTTTATTCCTTTCTAAATGCGCATACATCCTATCTCTAAGAATCTTCTCCAACAACTTCCACTGCTGCAACACCATAGGGGGATGTTTACACACTGTTTTGGTTTGTTCTGCTTCTTATTACTTTTACTCGTAGCTTGAATTTTCTTCCAGAATGCATGCCCAATGTGTCCTTTTTTCCCTCAGCTTCTGCATACTATGACTTTACACTAGCATTCCGTACATTCCCTGACATTGCACATCTGTGACATGTATGAGTTTCAAAACTCTTATGTGTCAATCCAGCTGACATGTTGTGTTTGACTACACAAACTCAGTTGCTAAGCTTCTTTTGTTGTCAGCTCCATCGAAACAGCAATTTCCATGGCCTTTTTTCAGATTACGGTTACTCTCGGTCGGCAAACGTTTCCATATTGCTTCACTTTGCAGACCACAAACAAACCTGTCCTGAATTGTGTCATTCAGCACATCACCAAACTCACAATACACTGCAAGTCTTTTTAGCACAGCCACAAATTGCACAATTGATTCCACCTCTTCTTGATTTCTTTTGGGGAATCTGAAGTGCTCTGCAATCACTGAAGGCTTTGGTGAAAAATGTGTTTGCAAAATATTTATGATCTGTTCATTTGTTTTCGTGCCTGCCTTCTCCTGTTGCACTGAACTTCGGAGGAGATTAAAACTGGAGCCCTCCATCACACTCAAGAATGTAGGCACCCTGATATCTTCAGCTATTTTGTTTGCCTGCGCAAAATAGTAAAAAAACACTCCGTATAGGAGCTCCATCGCTCCACATTTTCATCAAAGGGTTGCAAGATGTTGAATACTCCTTCATTTTTTTACTAACAGAGGTACTCTGTATGCACACTTTGCAACACATTTCCAGCAGCTGCCTTGATTATTTTTTTTAAACAGGGCAACAAGCTTCAGCCTCCTTTTAAACACACCCAACTCTCTTAATTGCTTTGTGGAGGATTGTTACTCACATCTACCTCGTCCGCTATGTCCATCACACATGTGAAGAACTTCTCTTCTCAGTCTTGTGTTTCCTGTCACAGTCCAAAGTTGTGCAGGTTAGGAGGATTGGCCATGCTAAATTGCCCCTTAGTGTCCCAAGATGTGTAGGTTAGAGGGTAAATGCATGGGATTATGGGGATAGTGTGGTGGTGGGTCTGGGTGAGATGCTCTTTCGGAGAGGCAGTACAGACCCAATGGACCGAATGGCCTCCTTGTGCATTGTAGGGATTCTATGATTCTATTCTGTAATTCCATTAATACGTAGTGCTTAGTGCAGCTGCCAACAATCAATATTAACACTGATCTCATTACACCCCTTGGTTCAAACATGGGCAAAAGAGCTGAACTCCAGAGGTGAGGTGAGAGTGACTGCCTTTGACATCAAGGCAGCATCTGATCAAGTGAGGTATCAAAGAGCCTTGGCAAAATTGCAGTAAATGGGAGTCGGGGGAAAGCAGTCCACTGGTTGGAGTCATACCTGGCGCATGGGAAGATGGTTATGGTTGTTGGAGGTCAATCATCTCAGTTCCAGGACATCACCATTTCTCAGGATAGTATCCTCGGCTCACCCATCTTCAGCTGCTTCATCAATAACCATCCCACCATCAAACTGCCAGAAGTGTCTTTGTTCACTGCACAACGTCCAGCAACAATCACAATTTCTCAGACACTGAAACAGTCCATGTCCATACACAGCAAGACCTGAACAAAATTTAGGCTTGGGCTGATAGGTCGCAAGTAGCATTCATGCCACCCAAGTGCCAGGCAATGGCCATCTTCAATAAGGGAGAATCCGACCATATCCCCTTGATATTCAATGCATTACCATTGCTACATCCCCCACTATCGAGCTGGGGGTTAACACTGACCAGAAACTGATTTGGACCAGCCATATAAATACCATAGCTACAACAATAATCAAAGGTTGAGAGTTTTGTGACAAGTAACCTCCTGATTCCCCAAAGACTGCCCACCATCTACAAGGCACAAGTCAGGAGTGTGATAGAATGCTCTCCCCAAGCCTGGATGAGTGCAGCTCAAGCAACTCTGAAGAAGCTTGTCACCATCCAGGGCAAAGCAGCCCACTTGATTGGCATTCCATCCACCAACTTAAACACTCCATCGCCACTGACACAGTGGTAGCAGTGTGCACTATCTACAAGATGCACTGGAGAAACTCATCAAGTCTTCTTTGACAGAACCGTCAAAATGCCACCCAAGTGCTATATGCTGTCCAGGGGGGCATTTTGCTGCAAACTTGTTTCTGCTCAACTTCACTCGAGGGCTTTTAAGGAGTCAAACTATTTGGGCAATTTTGCCACAAGATTAGCGAGCATCTAAACAAAACGTTGTTTATTTGTTAACCTTAAAGTTAAAATTTATTTATGAGGGTCACAAGTAGGTTTACATTAACACTGCAGTGAAGTTACCGAGAAGATCCCCTAGTCGCCACACTCTGGTTACCTGGGGTACACTGAGGAAGAATTTAGCATGGCCAATGCATCTAATCAGCACGTCTTTCAGACTGTGGGAGGAAACCCACGCAGGCACGGGGAGTATGTGCAGACTCTGCACAGATAGTGACCCAAGCTGGGAATCAAACTCTGGTCACTGGCACTTTGAGGCAGCAATGGCAACCACTGTGCCATCGTGTAGCCCTCTGATGGTTGTCTATGTAGTGGTCAAGTCTAGGAGTCCCTGCTGATGGCTGTCTTGAAGCCCAGCTGAACTTGCCCCAACCACAAACTCAATGCAGACCAGGAATTGAGCATGGGCCTATGTGGTTTGTGCGACACTGGCTCGTGCTCTAATCATTAGCCCATCAAGCAGATTCTGGAGTTAGCTTTGATGGCAATTACAATCGTGAACCTATTGGACCTATCAATAGCCCTCATTTGTGTGGTATTGTAGGTAAGAAAGAGAAATAAAATTAATCTTTTCGGTGAAAAAGTGAACCTGCTAAGGTATAAGAATGTCTTATCCTTTTTGTATTAGGTAATTTTTAAAAAAGATTTGAAATGATAAATGTTCAGTTCCTTTAACTATTCCAACCGATTTGCTAGCGGAAATATTGACACCGGCAAAAACAATTTGTTAACCACCAAAGCATAGTCTTGAGTAACAAGAATGAACTGTACCAGTACTAATAAACTGGAGCTTTTAAAATTGGAGATATATTTTATTAAAGATGAACTGAACTGGGATTTGTTAAATCACAGATTAAACTATATGGACAGCTTCATCTGCTTTTATTCTCTACTGGAACACTCTTTCCTGTCAGAAATTTTCATGTGCATTCCCATCAATTAAAGGTTTATTAAAGAAAATGAAAAGATGGGCTATCGGAAGATGGGAAAGAATGGTCAGACAATGGCTGATTGTGTCCAAGTGTTCTGATAATGTGTGTGTGTGTGATCCAGTATAGGTTGGCTCTGGATGATGAATGACTGGTCACATATATAGGTTGGCTCTGGATGATGAATGACTGGTCACATATATATCATGTGCATTTTCCTAATTTTTTAATGCCATATATATGCAGGCAAATGCCCCATTTTGGCTATACTTTATGTTGTTAATGGCCAGTGTACCCAATGATGTTCAACAGTGTCACTGAATGGGAGTGTGCACATTTTAACCACTCTTGCTTGACAGGTAGACAGTCGACCAGTGAAATGTGTGTAAAGGTTTACATTACTTACGATACGCATTGCTTTAAATTGAAGTCTACAGAAGATGTAGATGTAATTATGGACTAAGTTTGACACTGTTCTGATGTTGAAACCTGTCACAGGTTACAAATAATTCACTCTCCCTGTGACAAAACCTTGAAGCCACCTACTTTTTTTTTTACAAAATAAGTGAATATTTTTTTTCTGTCAGATTCTGCAACTTAGCAGGCAAGTGTACTGCTTGATTTCATAATAAACCATACAGCCAGAGAAGGCTGGATCATGGATACCTGATCTGTGCCAAGTTGGACAACCTAGAAGGGATGACGTCAGAACACAATTTTTGGTCTCAGCATCCTAGAATCAGGAACAAGGAAAAACAAAAAGACTGGTCACTGCATTGCTCTGTGCTTAGTGGCCTCAGCTGAAATTATGTCCACGTGAAAGTCAAGCGAAGATCACACTCAGTGGTGGTACAAGGTCTTTTATTTTTGAAGATTGCTTATAGATGTTTATGCATGGTCTTCTTGTACTATCAAATTGAGTTCTCATTACTCACTACAGCCTTAAACATTAAGGAACTGGGATGAGGAGGGGCTGCACTACTGGCAGAATACAACCCCAGCACAATCATCAAATTTAGGGACGGAGGGTTAAAAAACAGAATTGGGGAGGAGTCTAAATTCATTACTTTATAGGAAGCTCTCAACATAAAGATCAAAACCTGTTCATAATAAGGCTAGGGATAGGAAGGACCTACTAAAGAAGGGGGTGCACAGACCTCTTGTTAAAAGTTTATTGTACATCCTAGACCAGCTTTAATGATTTTAGCGCCAGTCCAAATGAATGCTCACAGCTGCGCAATAAATGTGTTTCAAAATATTTGTATACCAAAGCAATGAAAGAAGAGAATCATTGCTCTGGAAGTGGGAGTCAATCATTCTGTTTGTTTAGTGGCTTGTAATGATTTGAGTAAAATCATATTTGTGATGGCACAGCCCAGCTGCTACAATAGTAAATGAGGAAATGTCCATCCATCCACCCGTCCAGAGTGAGCAGCCCTACTTATCAATATAGCGTGTGGCTACGCTGATCTGAGGCTTCTGGCAAAGTGGTTTTGACATGTGAGTGTGCCAAATGTCAGGTGACTGGAGGTTATGACAACAATTTAAACCATACAAAGGAAAGTAGTTTACCCTTGATGCAGCACTATAGAATACTATTTATGAATTCTTATAGTGTACACCTGAAGTTCCTCCGCTGTTAACTTAGCAATTTATTTACAACTGGTCAACTCCTCCACTCTCAGCTTGTTAACACAGCTCTTTCCACTGTTTCAGTCTGCATGTTGATCTTGCAACACCATCATTTCACAGCATAACGGCAAGTCCTTCATGTTGAGTCAGAACATGGCATTTTGGCACTTCACATCGAGTCAGTTGGATTGCAGCAGAGGGACTGTCTAGGCAGTGACTGCAGTTCCATCTTTCCTAAGTGCAGTGCTACTATTGATATCTGTCTGTTGAACAGCAAAGACTGGTGTTTGAACGAGTCAAGTTTCAGTCCATTGGGACACACCAAGGCTAAAGGTTCAACAAGCAGTTCAGCTCATAGATTGCGCCGGCAAAACAGGACTGAGAAGATGGATTTCGGCGACAGATTGGTTCGCACCTGGCCCGAAAACCTCATGCACTATCTTCCTGGCCCACCATGCTGACCAACCGGCACAGCAGGCCGGAAAGGTCGCGCCCAAAGTGTCCTTTTCAGAAAAGAGAAATTTCAGAATAAAGGTGTACAACGGATTTGATCACATTTACAATTTATTTTACTCCTGCTGTTTTTGTAATTTTAACCCTGCTTTGATTTCATTATAATCTTCCCAGTATAAAGGCAGCCACCAGTAAGTGTTGGTGAGGGTACCATGAAGACACACCGTCCATGGCCCCGAAATGTTTCTTCCAGGTGAAACAACAATTTACTGATACTTCTTTCACTTTAGAATACCGTACTCACTGTTCACGATGTGGTCTGCTCTGTATTGTAGAGAACTTTCTCTGTTCAGTCTGCAAGTCTGACCCTGAGCTTCCAGCCATTTTAATTCTCCATCTTATGGAGCAATTTCTGACCTTGGCCTGCCGCAGTGTCCCAGTGAAGCAACACAACCTCCAGCAACAACACCTCATCTTTCAACTCGGCACTTCCCGGACTGAACATTGAGTTCAACAATTTTCCATCACAATCTCTGCTACCTTTTTGTTTCTTTTTCCTTTGCTAGTTTATCTCCTTTTGGCTTTCCTTCAAACAACAGCTATTAATGATCCTGCCATTCACATTTCCTTGAGAGACATCTTTTGTTTCTTAACTTGTCTATTATCACTCCTTTGGTCTTAGTTTAGGAATACCTTTTTCATTTAATTGCACTGTCCTAACATAGACCTAGATGAGGTGGGCCACTGTGCCAGTTTGCTGGCTCTGTTCCAATCCTGGGCCATTTTACCAGAGGCAGAATTGGGGGGGGGGGGGGGGGGGGGGGGTGGGGGGCTAGCCAACCACAAGTAGCAGGTAGCCAATTAAAGCTCTTTGAAGTCAATCATTAAGACATATTGTCAGGGGCTGACTGGAGGCACCGACGACCAGGCCATCCTTCTTTTAAAAATTGCAAGGCCAGCATTTTGTTGCTCAAGTCTAATTGCCCTTGAACTGAGTGATTTGCGAGGCCATTTAAGAGGGCAGCCAAGAATCAACCACATTACTGTGGATCTGGCATCACATGTAGACCAGACCAGGTAAGAATGGCAGATTTCCTTCTCTAAAGGGCATTAGTGAACCAGATGGGTTTTCAGGACAATCGACGATAGCTGGTCAGAGGCAGCCTCCTGGCACCAGACAGAGGTCATTAATGCTCCAGGCAAGCTTTGAGGCCCTCCTCACCTAGCTTCAGGTGGGCTTTAGTGATCGCCTGGCTGCTAATGGCATGTATTTTATTTGAAAGTTAAACAAGTTGGAGAAAGGAAAGCTTCCAACTTGAGGGACCTCTTTCACTTACCTCGAAAGACTGCCATTGTATTCTTCAGCTCTGGAGGGCCTCCTTCAAATGCTTGTCCGCTGTCTTTAATTGGACAGCAAGCCTACCTTCTGACAACTAAATGACCAATTCAGAGAAGATCACAGCAATGTGATTGCTTCCCAGTCAGTGTGAACTTCAGACTCCCGCTTGACTCTGACACCCATCCTGCCTATGAATGCTGTTTCTCTCCACAGATGCTGCCCTGACCTACTAAGTATTTCATCTTTATTTCAGATTTCCAATATTTTGCTTTTGAAGTTTTTCTCCAGAATGGGGAAGGTTGTTGCCTTTTAAGATGAAAATCTCTTTCTAACTTTTGTCCGATGTTTTTATGAGGTACCAGTTCACATGCTGATGATGTGCATTCCTCCCAAACCATTGAATCATTAAAGCCACCTGATTTTCAGTGACGTGGGAACAAAAAATGGCCTCTCGGCATGTTCTGGCATTCAGTAGGACTATGGCTGGTCTCTACCCCAACTTCTCTTTAATCCATTATCCCTTGACATCTTTAACAAAAATTGACAAATCTGTCTTGAAAGTTTTGAAGAAGAGAATTCCACATTTCCAATACGCGTTGTGTGAAGAGCTGCTTCCCGATTTCCCTCCTGAATTGTTTAGCTCTGATTTTGAGATTTTGCCTCCTTGTCCGGGATTCCTCAGTGGAGAGGAAGTACAGGAAAAGTGCCCGCAGTTGGTCACTGATGTTGAAGATAGTGATGCATTGAACCAATAATTTTCACAACACAGAGGACCAAATAAAAGATGATCATACATGAATGCAGATTATATTTTGATGTGAAGCTAAACAAATTTGTCAACCACAGGCTCCTGGGATCAAAAGAAAAAGCAAGGATTATTTGCTCATTCTTGCGGTACTCTGAATATCCAGTCCACACCTGTGTGCGATGCATAAAATGTTCATTGATAATATTAGTCTTATGGTGACATGAATAGCAAAAAAAATCAGCAAATCTCCATTTTGAGTCCAAACCTGGCATCAACAACAGGCAAGAGGAGGGGAATGAACAGAAGATGGTTTAAATTGGGCCCATTGCTGTTGAACAGCCACTTGATGAAAAGCACTTGAAGGAGTTAATGGTACAATTTTTTTTTGTAGTGTACAATCTGTGATTTTTTTTTGGAGTTCTTTAGCAGAGTGAGTAAAGAATGGACATATGGAAGTAGCTTCCTCCAGAGGTACAGCGGGCACAGTTTGTTTCTCATTTCGCATGTTGGCACAGTGGCAATCAGCTCCCAGGGAAAGGCAGTGCTTTCAAACATGAGTAATTGATGAATTGTATGTAATATGCAAATGCGAATGCATAAATCTCCTGAATGACAGCTTAATTTATGTGAGCCTTTAAGAATGCAGGATTAGATTTTAATTAAATATCTTCAAAGGCACCCTGACTTGTAAGTTTTTGGCCTCATTTTTAAGCGTTTTTTTTATATTACAGTTTTTGATAGAGTGGTTAGATTACTGAAATAACAAAATGGTACAAGTAAGATGCCTCACACTTTCCAATGTTATCTGATTGTAGGGTGTTGACATTTAACTAAACAGAATACAGCCATACAATAAGCTAATGGGAAGCACCTGTGCTGTTTCAGCAAAGAGCTCTTCTCAATTTTGACAATGCAAATCCATGTGTAACAAAAGGAGAAAATGTGTTTTATTCATCCTGAGGGATCCTCAGATCTCTTGTTCAGTTCACCTTGTGGGGAAAAAAAAACGCACTGTGCCTGAAGTCTCAAAGGCCATCAGCTTTAGTGAAGTGATACATTTAGATCCCTTTTCTTTTTCCAAAACAAGGCAGATAAAAATATCACACACAATGCACCACTTTTCAGGTGAACGCGGCGAGCCTTTTTCCCTTTCATCGTTCTCAGAAGTTGTAAATTTGCTTCAGAGTAATGGAAAGGTTACAACAGTAAATTGGCAGTTCGAGATATGTTTTCAGTTTTCATCATTATTTTCTCAGAAGCACATTAGCACCGAGGGCTGGCAGGTGTTCTAGTCGACTGTGAATGTTCATTTGGCACAACAACAGCAAGCTGCCAAAAAGATGGCTTGGGATGAAGCAGCAGTGAAGGCAGTGGACTCAGACTTATCTGATATGATTTATTTACAACATAAAATCAGAAGTGGAACACAGATACACCATTTGGACACAAATGCACACCTTCACTCAGTGAAAACACTATCTGCTCAAATTTGACACTATTCTCGCTGAAGTAGAACAATATAATAATTAAACAGAATGCACTGTGGCCATCAGTTTGGGAACTATTTGTCTGATTAGCGGCAGGGATGCCTCATCATCAGTAACGAGGGCAAAAGCACCCCTCCCAAAATTTCAATAAGAAGATCCAGATAGCAGAACGAAATCTGAGGTTGAGAAAGTACTAACCGGGCATCTCTGGAAATGCACAATGTTAATACATTTCTTGCCACTTAAGAGATGCGAGGTGGTAAGTCGGAACAATAGCTATTTTAATCTCAGCACTTTGAAACCAAATGCTTGTTCTGCAGGAAGGTTATTGCTTTGCTTGCCCAACTCCCTTAATTGTGGCTGCGAGAGATTCCTAAAACAGGTGTGCAAACCTCCATCCTCACTGTCAGATTGATTTGCAGATCTAAAATTCAGCTGAACAAGCTGATCTCTTGTAAGAAATTGAGTCAATTCAGGGAGCAGTGCCTGTCACCTAGGAAACTTAAGAACATGGGAACTAATTCAGGCTGACAGGAATACAAACTTTCTGGTGGAGCCAGGAGGAATGGAGAGTCCTTTCCTAACTCCACAGTCTTTGCAGGCAACCCCACAAGCCTTCCCTCTGGCCAGGTCCAACTCACTCGCCAGATTTTCCCAAGAGCTAATGCCAGTGAGGCAAGCTGCTTGTGATTGATAATTCCCATTGGGTGTGCTGTCTCTGGAGATGCATTGACTGCTGACAGCTTTCCCTGAATGTATAGTTGTTGCCCAAAGACCAATTCCTGGCTATCCACAGATCTCTCACAGACGTGAAGCCTTCACAGCGCTGACTCTGGGCCCGGCAAAAGTCTGCCACCTAACTTCCTGAGAGAATTCGTCCTTTGAGTCAGATGAAACCAAACTTGCATTATGAGTCATCGATGGTCATTGTTACTGAACCAACTAGCCCAGCATTACTCATCTTGTATCATAGAATCCATCTAGTGCAGAAGGAGGCAAATCGACCTATCGAGTCTGCACTGACTCTCCGACAGAGCATCTGACCCAGACCTAACCCACCCTATCCCCATAACCCTATGCATTTACCTCACTAGTTCCCCTAACTGACACATCTTTGGACACTAAGGGGCAATTTAGCATGACTAACTCACCTAACATGCACATCTTTGAACTGTGGGAGGAAACCAGAGCATCTGGAGGAAACCCACGCAGACACGGGGAGAACATGCAAACTCCACACAGATAGTCACCCAAGGCCAGAATTGAACCCGGGTCCCTGGCGCTGTGAGGCAGCAGTGCTAACCACTGTGCCACCATGTATGCTCAGCATATTTCCATTACAACTTCTGATTGCCGTGAACTGCATCCAAAATCAGTTTTCATGGGCTGCGATTGCTTTTAGGATCAATCTTTCAAAATTATTTCCTGATATGAATATTACAATCCAGCTGGCAGTAATCAGCAACTTTCCCACTTCTAATATGGTTATGCACATTGATGTGTGATGCTGCGGGAGTTTTTACTCCCAGGGACATTGGGCTCCACCGTTCTCCCTGTACACTCTGGGGGCCTTAGGGCATCATTATGAGAAATTACAGGTCTTTCTACCCAATTGAAAGTATTAAATCCAGCTTTACTTGGTCAAGATTCACTTTTTTTCCCCCAATCTGGCAAAATTTTACTGATATCTTTTCAACCACTTCAGCTCAGTTACGACACTCCAAAGATTATACATTTCCCGCAGTTGTTCGCAAAAGTAAAGCAAGCTTTTGCTTTTTGCCAAAGTTTACATGGCTATTTGTAAGAAGTAATTTTCAAGTCCTGGCTCAGATACCCCTGCTTAATGGAACAGCAGAGCTATGATGTGCGATTAATGATTTACATGCTTTGCATGCCAAGAGATTGCAGCCCAAAAACATTCTTTGAATACACAGCCGTGTTAAACTGATCTCAAAAATCATACACACAGCTACAAATACAAATAGTCTGAGAATCCCTTCTTATTCTGCAGCACAAAAGAACATTGATCAGTTGACAGTAACACCACATGACAAACTTTGCCGCTTATGCCTTTCTTTCGGCACTAAAGAGCTGACCAAATATACCGGGCTTTCAGATTATGAAGCCATGTAAGAGCAATTCATCAAGATGTCAGCCAGGCTTGATCGGAGTTAGATACATTTGCTGTTTAGCCAAGAAATATGCCTGAATGAATTAAGCCTTAATGAATGTTTTGGGCCCTTTTCAGACGGATACTCCTATTTAACATTATATTTACAATCTGGGGGAAGAAACAGATGAGATTGAAAGTCAGCACAGCCAGTTCCCATATTATATCAATATGCAAACAACAGTGCAAAAGTAATGCAGCCTTTGTTTCCGAGCCACAATTTACATGGCTACTGTGTAAGTGGTCATTTTCAAGACCTGGTACTGAACATGAAGCAGACGGGTCTCATGGACTAGGGCTTATGTCAGATCCAACTGTGTGGATCTTAATAGAACAAAGCTTTTGTTTTACTACCAGGGTAGTACAGATGGATCTTTAATGAAACAGTCCACCCAGCGTATGAGAATGTGTTCCAAAAGGAGGAAATATGTTGCAGATATTGCACATCATAAGATGGAGGTTGCTGGACAAGCTTTGATTAATAGAATTTAATAGGATGGAACTATTCATGAGGTTACAATGTGAAATTATTTTCCAAAGTGTTAATGAGGAGATTTGAAATTTGGGACATTAAAAAATTTGCTAAGCTCCATTTTTATTTCAACATTTAGTTAGGCAATAATGAAGGAGAAAGGATTTTTCTGTGGGGTGAAGGCAGGGGCTTGCACTATAAACCTATATTATTGACCCGAGATGCTGAATGCATTTTTTTTTCTGTGGGTTTAACAAAGTTGTCTGGTCAGTTACATTTATAGATACCCTTAGTCTTTTATGGACATTTGCATTGGAGGTCCCTGTCAGCCTATTATCCAGGAAGTATAGCATTCTCTGTACAGCATCTGGGACCTGCGTGAGCAGGGCACACAACTGTATATCTCCTCAAACAATTGAACTGAAAGATTGTGAAACGAACAACTCAAACTTAAACCAGGAAGTGTCAGTTAGAATAGTGAACTCAATGCCAAATCAGGTACAGAAAGCAAAATAAAACGAGGGAAAGAAAGATTTCATCGAGAGCGAGAGAAAGTCAGAAAGAGATTTTAAAAAAAGAGATTGAAAGAAAAAGTTGAAAAATGTTAGTTAAAGTTTTGAATTTTTCAAAAACATTTCAACCTCACTGAAATCGGAAGGAATGAAGCTCCATATTTGTTAAAAGTTAATTTTCTGTGCCAGAGAGTTTGTTTGGCATAATTAGACATTTTTCACAGTTAAAAATGCACTTAGATTGGAAAGGATGAGATGTAACTTTTTTTTCTGGTGAGTTTAATGTGAATTTAATATCAGTTAAAATACAGCATCTTCACCCTGTTCCATGTATTTCGTTGGTGAATCTCTTGAGATGTTGCTAAAGATAAGTTTCTTGAGAAGCTGGATATCTTAGACAGCAGCCTCCTGATTTCTACATTTCACCATGCGTGTGTCTTCACTGGAGATTGTTGTCTGATTTATATGTTAATAGCAGTGAACACTATTATATTTACAACTGGCCCAAGAACTCCCATTTCCCTCATTATGTAATTTATTTTCTTTCTGTTTATGTCCTTCCATTTCAAAATTTTAAAAGTTTATTTATTAGTCACAAGTAAGGCTTACATTAACACTTCAATGAAGTTACTGTGAAATTCCCCTAGTTGCCAGAGTCCGACGGCTGTTCGGGTCAATGCACCTAACCAGGACAACTTTTCAGAATGTGGGAGGAAACCGGAGCACCTGGAGGAAACCCAGGTAGAACGTGCAAACTCCACACAGACAGTGAGCCAAGTTGGGAATCGATCCCGGTTCCCTGGCACTGTGAAGCAGCAGTGCTAACCACTGTGCTACCATGCTGCCCCAGAATTTCCACACTCAGGGATAAGATAGGTGGCCAACTTCATGGAATCTATTTCAAGGAACCTTCTTGTGTAACATTTGGTCCGCTTGCTGCTAGCTTTGGTTGTGAGCTTGGTTGATTCAATCCTCAATTTGGCATTATTCCCTGTGGAGAGCAGCCTTACCTTGATGGCATGACTCCAATTAAGAACTTAACTCCATGGAGAATTGCAGTTGTCAGCTATCCTGGTGCAGCATTCCGGGATTTATTTTACATACCTGTTAAGGGACATGTGACACATCCCATTTATCAGGGGATGGTGTAATTGCCTTCGGATTAGTTATTTTAAAGTAAAGTAAAGTTTATTTATTAGTCACAAGTAAGGATTACATTACATTAACACTGCAGTGAAGTTGCTGTGAAATTCCCCTAGTCGCCACACTCCAGCACCTGTTCAGCATCTTACCAACACGTCTTTCAGACTGTGGGAGGAAACCCACTGTGGAGTCTTGAGTTTTTTTTCATTTGTTTCCTTTTTGTTAGTTTCTGTTCACCTAAAATTGTTATCTCCAAAAGAACTATGCAAAGAACCAACAGGAGGCTCTGTAATTAGTTTCTAAGATGTCAGCCTTGGTTCCGTGTTAGCACACTCATCTCTATATTGGATCATAGGTTTAAAACCTACTGTGGAGTCTTGAGTACATAATCTTGGCTGCCACTTCAGTGCAGTGCGATGCATTACCATCCGTCCTCTCAGTACTAGTTGAGCAGTGTCGTTCCCCAGTTTCTAGTCAATATTTACCTCTCAACCAACAACTGAAAACTGAAGCAGGATGTCAGGGTGTAACTAATAGAATGCACAAGGGTCAGAACTTAGACCTCTGCTATTTACAATCTATATCAATGATTTAGATGAGGGAACTGATTAAATTTATCTGAGTTGTCTGACGATACAAAGTTAGGTGGGAAATAAGCTATGAGGTGAACGCAAAGAGGTTTCAAAAGGAAAAATAGATGGGTTAAGTGATTCTGCAAGAAGGTGGCAGATAAAGTATCATGTGGCTAAGTGTGAAATTAATTCATTTTGATAGGAAGACTGGAAAGGCAGTGTATCTTTAAAAGAACAGTGATTGATTAATGAATGTTGGTGTTCAGAGAGATTTGAGGGTCCTTGTAGATTCAGGCAACTACGGCAAGCAATTAGGAAGGCAAATGGTTTGTTAGTCTTTATTGTTAAGTGCCTGGAATATGCGTATAACAAGGGCGTCCTGCTTAGAGTTATATATATTGGGATTTGTGAGACTATACTTGGGAGTATTGTGTACAGTTTTGGTCTCCTTACCAAAAGAAGGGTATTCTTGCCTTGTGGAGAGTGGGTGGTGGATTGGGGTCGGGCACTGGTGGGTACACACAAGTTCATCAGATTGTTTCTTCTGATGAGAAGATTACCCAAAAGGAGAATATTTTAAAACAACTCATTTTTTATGTGATGCGGGCATTGCTGGCTAGTCCAGCATTTATTGCCCATCCCCTAATTGCTCCTACTTCTGATGGTCTAATTTTAATCAGTAAGGCAATCAAAGGTTATGGGGATAAGGTGAGAAAGTGGAGTTGAGTTTAAAGTTTATTTTTTTATTAGTCACAATTAAGGCTTACAGTCACATTGCACTGAAGTTACTGTGAAATTCCCCTAGTCGCCACACTCCGGCACCTGTTCAGGTCAACGCACCTAACCAGCATGTCTTTCAGACTGTGGGAGGAAACAGGAGCACCCGGAGGAAACCCACGCAGCCACGGGGAAAACATGCAAACTCCACACAGACAATGACCCAAGCCGGGAATGGAACTTGGGTCCCTGGCGCTATGAGGCTAACCATTTGACAAAGTCCCACATGGCAGGTTGGTTAAGAAGGTTAAGGCTCATGGGATACAAGGAGAAGTGGCTAGATGGGTGGAGAACTGGCTTGGCCATAGGAGACAGAGGGTAGTGGTCGAAGGGTCTTTTTCCGGCTGGAGGTCTGTGACCAGTGGTGTTCCGCAGGGCTCTGTACTGGGACCTCTGCTATTTGTGATATATATAAATGATTTGGAAGAAGGTGTAACTGGTGTAATCAGCAAGTTTGCGGATGACACGAAGATGGCTGGAATTGCGGATAGCGAAGAGCATTGTCGGGCAATAAAGCAGGATATAGATAGGCTGGAAAATTGGGCGGAGAGGTGGCAGATGGAGTTTAATCCGAATAAATGCGAAGTGATGCATTTTGGAAGAAATAATGTAGGGAGGAGTTATACAATAAATGGCAGAGTCATCAGGAGTATAGAAACACAGAGGGACCTAGGAGTGCAAGTCCACAAATCCTTGAAGGTGGCAACACAGGTGGAGAAGGTGGTGAAGAAGGCATATGGTATGCTTGCCTTTATAGGACGGGGTATAGAGTATAAAAGCTGGAGTCTGATGATGCAGCTGTATAGAACGCTGGTTAGGCCACATTTGGAGTACTGCGTCCAGTTCTGGTCGCCGCACTACCAGAAGGACGTGGAGGCATTGGAGAGAGTGCAGAGAAGGTTTACCAGGATGTTGCCTGGTATGGAGGGTCTTAGCTATGAGGAGAGATTGGGTAGACTGGGGTTGTTCTCCTTGGAAAGACGGAGAATGAGGGGAGACCTAATAGAGGTATACAAGATTATGAAGGGTATAGATAGGGTGAACAGTGGGAAGCTTTTTCCCAGGTCGGAGGTGACGATCACGAGGGGTCACGGGCTCAAGCTGAGAGGGGCGAAGTATAACTCAGACATCAGAGGGACGTTTTTTACACAGAGGGTGGTGGGGGCCTGGAATGCGCTGCCAAGTAGGGTGGTGGAGGCAGGCACGCTGACATCGTTTAAGACTTACCTGGATAGTCACATGAGCAGCCTGGGAATGGAGGGATACAAACGATTGGTCTAGTTGGACCAAGGAGCGGCACAGGCTTGGAGGGCCGAAGGGCCTGTTTCCTGTGCTGTACTGTTCTTTGTTCTAACCACTGTGCCACCGTGCCGCCCAGGGGGGGTTATCACATCATATCAGTCGTGATCCCATTGAGTGGCGGAGGAGACTCAATTGGCCGAATGGCCTACTCTGCTCCTATGTCATAGGGTCTTATGGTGTTATTGCCCTTTAGAAGGTGATGGCGAGCTGCTGCCTTCTTCAGCTGTAAGTACACCCACAGTTCTGTAAGGGAGATAGTTTCAGGATTTTGACCCAGCGAAGGATCGGTGATCTATCTCCATGTCAGGATGGTGAGTAGATTGGAGTGGAACGTCCAGATGGTTATCTTCCCAGATATCTGCTGCCCCTGTTCTCCCAACTGATAGTGGTCCTGGGTTTGGAAGCTGCGGCCTAAGGAGCCTTGCTGAATTCCTGCAGTGCATCTTGTAGATGGTACACACCGCTACCACAACATTCGGGAGTGAATGTTTGTGGATGGATTGCCAATCAAGCGGGCTGCTTTGTCCTTGATGGTGTCAAGCTTCTTGAATGTTGCTGGAGCAGCACATATTCAGGCAGAGTAGAATGGGTCTATATAAACTTAGAAGAATACAAGTTGTGCTCAAATTATAAGGCTTCAAGAGACCACACCTTGTCTGTGTGGAGTCTGCATGTTCTCCCTGGGCTTGATTTTATGGCCTCGCTGGAGCGAGACTGGAAATTCCCACCTGAGATCAACGGATATTTCCGTTGTCCACTGCTCACCTGCTCTAATTCCGCGGTGGGTGGGGTGATAGAATTTTGGCACCTGTGTCTGCCTAGTTTTCCTCCGAAAGACATGCTGGTTAGGTGCATTGGTCATGCTAAGTTCTCCCTCAGTGTACCCGAACAGGCGCCGGAGCATGGCGACTAGGGGATTTTCACAGTAAGTTCACTGCAGTGTTAATGTAAGCCTACTTGTGACACTAATAAATAAAACAAAATAGAGTTCTATGTACAGTTTTGGTCCACATACCTAATGAAGGATATATTTGCCTTAGAGAGGGTGCACCAAAGGTCCAGTAAATTGATATCATATCTAATCTTCTACAGATTAAATGCTGAGAGGCTGTTTCCCCTGGCTGGAAAGTCTAAAACTAGGGGCTCATGGTCTCTGGATTGGTCTGTGATGAGAAAAAATCTGTTCATTCAGATGGCTCTGAAGCTTTGGAATTCCTGACCCCAGATGGCTGTGGATGCTCACTTGAGGAGTATGTTCAGGACTCAGATTGATAGATTTTTGGACACCAAGGGGGGAATGGTCTTATTGAACCGTGGAGCAGACTCAAGGGTTTACTCCTGTTCCTATTTCATATGATCATCCCTTTTGCCACATTGGTCTTTGCTAGACCTTTCTGTGTGCAAATTGGCTGCTGCATTTTCTGCAGTATGATTGCAACTATACTTCAAAAGTAATAGATAGACTGCAAAGCGCTTTGGGCCATCCAATATTAATTAAACTCTTTTATTCCTCCTTTTACGCCATACACATGAGGCCTTAGAGTAATCCGCCTTGTGGCTTTCCATCTAAGAGAAGCATTTGATTTCTGACAGGAGTGTCATCCAGATTGGGAACTCTTTATTTGGGGAACTGTGCGTGAAAATGAAGCAGTTTAGGCTATTCACAAGTTTGTTCAGAGTTTACATTTTTGGAAGTTAGGAATTCAGTTTTAGAAAAATGTATCATGAGACAGGCTGCAGGATTGTTCACCGGTATAGTTCCTTAAGTTATGATGGTCATATATGAGAAGTTCTGAAAGATGTTCTCGTATTCAGTCTGTTTCAATCTCTCTCAAACGGAGATGAGAGATGATGGTGATGGTACTGGAGCTTGCACATCAAGCTCTGTACAAGACAATACTTGATACTGATGTAAATGATGCTGCATTTAATTCGATATGCTGGAATAATGACCGTTCCCTCTTTTTAACATGTTTTGATATTGAAAAATTAACACTTCCAGATTTTCATCGAATCTTGTAACAGGTATTTATATGAGCATTGATGTATAAATAATCATATTTGATGCTGTCAAAATTTCTATAAGTATGCATTAGCATTCATTTCTGAGCTAATATAGCATTGTACCCCCTATAGGATGCTTTGGCTGACTTCAACATCGTGCCCAGAATTCTCCCAAAAACATTCTAAGTGTCGAATTTGTGTGAAAACTGGAGTAATTCACGCTTTTTCTTTCAGTGGGAATTTAGAGAAGAATCTCCCATGTTCCTGCACTGTAGAGGCCACCAGTGTGTATATCATTAAAAACTAGGGGACGAGGCCTATTCGCGCTGGAGAGGCTGAAATCAGCGTGCATGCGCCAATCTGTCAGTGCCGAAATCGGCGCATGCACAGTGGCCTCGCACTGATGGCCTCCCAATCACTGGCCAGCCCCGCGACCCCCACGGCATCGGCCCTCCGCCGCCCCCCCCATGGCTCGATTGCTGGCCCCCCCCCGACCATACCCGGCTCATCCCAATCTCCAGCTGCCCACGCCCCGATTTTCCCTCCCCCTTGCAGTCATGACCCCCACCCCAAATTCTCACCCCCCCCAGAGCCCCCCCTCTCCTCTGCCCCCCCCCCCCCCCCCCCCAAGGTCGCTGGCCATCCTCCCCCACAATTCCCTATGCAGAGTAGTAGCAGGACATCCCACCCCCACGATTAACCCGAGGCCCCACCCCCCACAGGGTCCACCCTTGCGCGCGCCCCATATGCTCACCCCCTTGGCACTGCCCTGTGCCCAATGGGCATTGACACTTTGCCCCTTGTGCTGTGGGCCCAGGCTGGCACTGCCAGGGTGCCAATGCCCAAGGGGCACCCTGCCCCCCCTGCGCCTGACCCTCTTGGGCGGCCCTAATTGCCCCCTGTTCACTCCAATGGGGTCAGGCCGCTAGGTCCCCGAAAGTGAGGAGTTACTCTAAACTTCTCTGGAGTGAAACACTCTGGTGGGGAGGGGAGGTGGGGGGGAGGTTGGTTGGCGCTAGTGGGCCCGGAGACTTCGGGCGCTAATCACATTTAAATAACATTAAAATTCCCTCCCGCGTACCTAATGCAGCTCCACGCCTATTTCTGGCACAGAGTTGACGGCACCAGAAATCTGGTGTTGGGAGAGGCATTCAGGGCCGTACGCCCAGTGCGGACCGCGCTAATCTGGCTCCGCTGAAATCACCTGGCCCACTGTGCTAATTTATTAGTGCAGAAGGATAGGAGAACTGTCCCCCCATATAAACATAACTAACATTTCTAATAGGCCATGATTTATTATATGCTGGGTTTCAAACATTTGTTTGACATACGTTATTAGTTATTGTATGATTCACAACATGAAAATATTGTGGGATAAAGTGGAGTTCTAAAAGAGGCTTCATTGACTGGACTAATAATTTCAAACATTTCAGCGTATGACAACTTTATACTTCATACTAATTTCTATCGAGTCATGAACAAAGAACCAAGGCTATAGGCTGTAAATGTTGGTGGCGGGATCTTGTACTTTCTACTTTTCTGCATTCCCTGTCTGGCTGGTTTTAAGACGTTTTCTCTAACTATATGTTTAAGCAAAGCATCCACATTAGGTATCTATTGGCAAGAGGTGATGTTACAACCCTTAGAACATTTTAGAGCAACATCTTTTTCAATATGTCGGGCATTGTATGATGCAAAAGATGTTCCAATGACCAATATCAAGGAATCGGTTAATTTTGAAGGCTCAGTACACCGAGAAGGAGTTATTGACAATCAGGTGGGTTTTGGTGATGAAATGGCCTCCCTTAGATTATAGGCATGTGTTTTTTTGCTTCTAACCCTTGCTCTGTGCAGCTTGCTCTTTAACGGAATGAGCTAACAAGTGAAAAATTGTCTCTGATAAAGTGGACATCATGTCCTGAGTCCATATTGTGCAATAAAACAGCATTTGCTTGTATACCCGTTGCAATAAATAACACAAAGTATCAAGTTAAGAGCTTGAACAACCACAAAAGTGATTAATGTTGATTGTTCATTTTGCATCGATGGCACCGCCTGGCTGTAATCAGATTAGTAATGTAATAGAGTGCATTCATTCTGCAGTCTGATTGTTTTGCCATCAGTAAGCCAGAGTGTCATGTTGCTAGTAGCTGTGGATACAGTTCACCTCCAAAAGAGTAAAAGGTTCAAATGAAGTTTAACTAGCAAAAGAACTAAAGCAAAGCTCTGTAGGGAGAGATATCACATCGTATTCTTTTGAATAATCTTGGAATATGAAATAATGGCCAGAACTTTATGCTCCCTGCCATTCCCAGTGCGTGTTAATGTGGCGCGGTGGGAAGGGTGTGAAATTACATGGATGGGATTCTCTCCAGTTTCCTGTCGACCCTGATCTGGTGGTGATTTTACACTGGGGCGGGCAGGGTCTTGGACAGGGAGCCTACCCTTGACTCAATTAACCTTCCCAGTCTCCATTTTTAGGCTTAAGGGCGGATGACAGTTCTGGGCCAGAAAGAAACAAAGTTTGATCTCGGGCAGGAAAGAGGGTGGGTTGCGTTCCATCAGAAGGCCCCTTCTGACTGGAGGTGCCCTCCCCTTAAGACCAGGTGACCTCTGGACCTCCCTCCCCCTCCGGCCTGTCTCTTGAGCCCGATCGCCTCCCTTTTCAACCCCCTCAAACATTCCCTACTCTGCCACTTACCCATCCACCGGGTGGGTCCCAGATGTAGGGTAGAATTGTCCCATCCTGCCCATGGAACTATAAAGGGTCATGAACGAAGCCCAGTCCATCACGCAAACCAGCCTCCCATCCATTGACTCTGACTACACATCCCACTGCCTTGGATAAGCAGCCAGCATAATCAAGGACCCCACGCACCATGGACATACTCTCTTCCACCTTTTGCCATTGGGAAAAAGATACAAAAGTTTGAGGACACGTACCAATCGACTCAAAAACAGTTTCTTCCCTGCTGCCATCAGACTTTTGAATGGAATTACCTCATATTAAGTTATGATGTGGAGATGGCGGTGTTGGACTGGGGTGGGCACAGTAAGAAGTCTCACAACACCAGGTTAAAGTCCAACAGCTTTCAGAGCGCTGCTCCTTCATCAGGTGAATCGTATTAAGTTGATCTTTCTCTACACCCTGGCTATGACTGTAACACTACACTCTGCACTCTCTCCTTTCCTCCTCTGAATGGTATGCTTTGTCTGTATAGCGCACAAGAAACAATACTTTTCACTGTATACTGATACATGTGACAATAATAAATCAAATCAAAGTGGGTTTGGTGGCAGGAGAATCTTGCAAAAGCCAAAACATCAAAAACTCGCCAGTGTAAAACCTAGGTGGGGATTTTCTGATCTCGTCTGTCACTGGAAATCCCAATTATCTATAAGGAATACTAGAAGACACATTTGAATTCCATATTGTTAATTTAATTGTTTATCGGGCTGTAGCAATATGGATTTAGAGATTTGGGCCTCCAATTTCTGGCACTCTGAATGCAAGCCCCCTGATCTATGAATGCTCCAATCTATTCCAGTTGTTACTAGCACTTCCCTGGAATGGAAAGAGACAACATCAATATTAACACAAAATGGAAAATGTGAGAAAAATCCAACTAGATCCTATTCACATCATTTGATTTGGAACATGAATGGCTCTTTCATGTTCTGCACGAGATAACATTCATAGACCACATCAAGAGTGCACATTTTCTATTGTCAGTAAGTCCAGAGCTCGACAAGAGGAAAAACATACATCAGAAACATTTCTGTGAAGCTAAATATAACCAAGAGCTTCTAGTTCATTAAATGATCCAGGAATTGAGCAGAGGGTTGAGATTAAGTGCCAGACTTTCCCTATGGAGCTGGGAGCTCGAGTCAGGATATTGCTCGACTGGACAGACCTGATTCTGTTTAAAGGGCCCCATTAGACCTAATCTTTGTTCCAGGGAGGTGGGTGGGTGATCAAGCTTTGCCTGTCAAGCCCAAAACCTTGGTTAAAGCCTCTCTCAGATCTCTCGGACTTTTTCCCCGTTGTTTGAAACACTGTTAGTCCCGCTAGCCCACAGCCCTTGCACTCTATTATTGGGAAATCTAGAACACAGGGACACAGTCTCGGGATAATGAACAATCATTTCAGACTGAGATGAGTTCCTTGTACAAGCACACCCAAGTCTGAATATCAATATTTGCAAATTTCACACCTTTTAAGAAATATTCTACTTTTCTATTCTTCCAACCAAATGAATAACCTCACACTTTCTCATATTATGCTCCATCTGCCATCTTGTTGCCCACTCATTCAAGTTATCCATATATCCTTGCAGCCTCTCTGTGTATTCTCCACAGCTTACATTTCCACCTCGTTTTGTATCATCAACAAATTTAGATTCATTATGCTCCATCTCCTCAGCAAAGTCGTTACTAACAGATTGTAAATAGTGGAGGCCCCAGCACTGAACCTTGTGGCACTCCACTAGCCAAAGCCATTTATGCTGCTCTTTGCTTCCTGTCTATTAAATAATCCTCTGTCCATGCTAACATATTGCCCCCTACTCAATGAGCCTTTACTGTGCAAATTAACCATTTGTGTTGCACCTTATTAATTGCCTTTTGGTAATCCTGATATACTACATCTACTGGTTCCCCTTTATCACCCCAACCAGTTGCATACTGAAAAATCCTAATAAATTTGTTAAACACAATTTTCTTTTCATAATAGCATTTTGACTTTGTCTGATCGTACTATGCTTTTCTAAGTGCATTGTTAAGAGTTCCTTAATAATATATTCCAGTGATTTCCTGATGGCTGGTGTTTGGTGAACGGTCCTCTGGTTCCCTGTTTTCTCCCTCCCTCCTTTCCTGAATGGTAGTGTTCCATTTATTAGCTTTAAATCCTCTGGAACAGTTTAGAAATCTAAGGAACTTTAGAAAATCATAGCCACTACCTCTGCAGCTGTCTCATTTAGAAGCTGAGGATGTAGGCTGTTAGCTCCTGAGGATTTGTCATATTTTACTCTCTTACGTTTCACTGTTTTATTTTACACTGATATTAATTATTTGAATTTCCTCACTCTTTTTAGCACTTAGGTTACCCTTTAATTCTGGTGTGTAATTTGTGTCTTCCAATGTGAGGACAGATACAAATATTTATTCAACATCTCTGCCATTTCCTCATTCCCCATGATCATTTCTCCTGGCTCTTCTATGGGTGCAATTCTCCCATGCCCCACTAGGGGGATCAATTGCAGGTGAGGGGGAAAATTCAACGGGATGCCCAAAAATCGATTTCTTGCCGGTGTGAAATTACAGTGGGATCTTCCAACGTTGCCTGCCATGGCGGCTTTGGAAATTCAGTTAGAGGCCTTTGTGCAATCGATTTGCATCCTGTTAATATGATTCAGATGAAGGCTCAACAGGGATCTCCTTCCCACATCTGATTCACTGCAATGCCAGTGAATAAAACAGGCCAGTCCAGCACATGCCTTGACCAACATTGTGCGCAAAAGTTGGGACTTACTTGAAGAACACCTAAGACTGCCTCCCGAGTTTGGGATGGAGGCCACCAGCAACCCTGGAAATTGGAATACCACCGTTGTGGTGGGGGGGAGCTTCTATCAGGTGGATCTTCCAGATTTAGTGCCTTCAAGGAGATCCATCCTCCAGCCCCAGAGTGTTTCTGGAGGCCCATCTTCTTTATTCAGAAAATCCATCTTCTTTCTTCATTGGTAGGTCAGTGATGTTGGGCACTTATTCAATAAGGCCCCTGGGTATGAGGGCAAGGCACGCGCTATCAAGCCCGCCTACCCCTGAATGCATCCTTAATTATGTCAGGGATGGGAGATACTGTAGGATTTCCCATTGGACTCTGCATGGGGAACATCCCCCATCCCCACCCCTGTCCCGGTTGGGAGAATTCTGCTGATACGTGATCAATGTCTACGTTACCTACTCTCTTCCTTTTCTTATATTTGTAAAAGCCATATAATCTAAGTTCATATTTCTGGCTAGTTTGCTCTCATACTCTATTTTCTTTCGTGGTCCTATGTTGGTATCTTAAGCCCTGCCAACCTTCAGTCTTGCTATCACCCTTACAATGTTATAAGCCTGTCCCTTTTATCCAGTACTATCCTTAACTTCTTGAGTAAGCCAAGAATGGATCTTCCTGGCTGAACTTTGTGTTCAGTGGATTATATTATTGTTGAACATTTTGAATTGTTTCTTTAAATGTCTTGCACTGTTATTTATGGATAAATCTTTGAGTCTATTTACCCATTCAACCGCAGCCAGTTCTCTCCTCAATACTTATATAATTGGCATTGGTTGTTGCATTATCGGCAATACAGCAATGCCATCATTTCAAAATATGTTGTCAGTAAACTGCTTGGGACATCCTTAGGTCATGAAATATGCGATAAACATGCAAATCTTTCTTTAGTGATAATAGATGAGAAACAATAATGGTAATCTGATTAAAAAGAGAAAGTGCTGGAAAAGAGCAAAAGCATGCTCATTGACCTGCACCTCACTTCCTGTTTTCATTTATCTCCATGTGCAATATATGATGGCGGATTTGAACACGTAAGAATTTACTAAACCAGTAAATGTCAAAGCAGTCCTTCCAGCTGTGACAAGTTGAACAATAAGGAAGAGGCAAGGCTGCGCAACCTGTCACTCCCTGATGGTGCCCTTTGCAGCAACATCTTTCTGTGACCACTTCCATCCTCGGGAGCCAAAGTATAGTGAGGCAAGAGTGAGGCCATGCATTTTGAGAACTTGGGCTGACCAATCTTTTGTCCCTTTCCTGTCACGTCAGAGTAGCTGAAGGCGCTGGGGATATGGTTTGGAGAGGCCAGGGTATGCGCCATAAACTGGGATGAGCGTAGGACCAAGGTTAAACAAAAAGAGGGCATGTGGGAGTGATACTCCCTCTCCGTCACTGGTGTTCAGCTGTACTATGTGCAAACTGGTTGCCACATTTCCTAAATTGCAACTGTTGCTTCACTTCAGAAGTGCATAGGGAATCCTGCTCTGCTGGTGATTAGGTGTGGCCCTTTGCCATCCTTGATTAAATCAGCAATGGCATTAATTGCCCACTTAAGGGCATCAGTTAGTCCACTGGTGGGCAGGCTGCTTGACACCATCCCAGCACCTGGCATAATTGCAATGGGGGCAGTGGCAGGCAGGTAGGCAGTGGCCTGGTTTCCTGCTGGATTTAATGAACCCTCTGCTTCAAACCCCGTGGCGGCAGAATGTAAAATAGAGCCCCTTTTTCTTTTTGCTAATTACATCTTTTAATTTCTACTAGCACAAACGTTTGAGAACTGAATGTCTTTTGGAACTTAAATTATGTTAACTATTAAAAATGATTTTTCCAAGAGGAAATACAGTCACCTATTTCCATTTTCTCCATGAAGATTTTATTTCACAACACCACCCAAGATTAATAATAATTAGACTCTAGTTGGTGGATAACAGAGTTCTCAGACTACCTTTCTAAATACATCTGTTTCAGTCACATATCTGAAGACATGATATTTTTAAGTAACTTGCACATGAAGAATTATCTTCAGAGCAAAGCATGACCAATAGACTATTAATTCTTATTAGACTTCCAATAAACCTTTACCTTCAAGGGTCTTCAGTGAGTGAATTCAAGACCCCTGATAATAATGTGATGAATAGACGTCCACCATCTGAATTCTAAAGCAGGTAAAGATGTCCTTTATATTTCTGTTGACTGCACGACTCGGGATTACAAATAATTACAGGTTCATTTATTTGAAAGAAGCAAAATAGGCATCAGTTCCTTTGGAAAAGTATGCCAGCAAACATATTATTTCACTTTTTAAGCTATCAATAAGAGTGAGATCAGAACTATTGTAGTCAGAGATTATTCATAAGATGATAGTAATTCAGCCTCTTGTGAAAGTGCTGTGTGTTTAGGATTTTAACAACAATGGAATTACATCCACAGTAGGGTAGATTGAATTCACTCCAGACATTCTTTAGTCGCTCTCTCAAATACAGCTGTGCACTTTTCAAATTGTTCCTGCCCGGCTGCATTACAATCGTCATTATTTGAAAAAAAAGATTAAATTCTATGTGCAGTTGCTAAAAAAAAATGAGAACCACACTAAAGGGGGCAGCACGGTGGCACAGTGGTTAGCACCGCTACCTCACAGCACAAGGGACCCGGGTTCGATTCCCGGCTTGGGTCACTGTCTGTGCGGAATCTGCACGTTCTTCCAGTGTCTGCGTGGGTTTCCTCTGGGTGCTCCGGTTTCCTCTCACAGAGCAAAGACATGCTGGTTAGGTGCATTGTGCTGTGCTAAATTCTCCCTCAGTGTACCTGAACATGCACTGGAGTTTTGGTGACTAGGGGATTTTCACAGTAACTTCATTGCAGTGTTAACGTAAGCCTACTTGTGACATTAATAAATAAACATTTTTTTTAAATTAAAAACTTTAAAAGATCATAATGATCCACAAATAGAGCCTTATTTCTACAGCCAGGTATTAATGCAGATTGAAGGGAGTTTCGTATCTAAATGATATGAAGTGACACAGATTTCCATTGATGCCACCCCATTATCCCTTTTTCCAGAGGTTTCTCAAAATTCCCACTATTTCAGAGGCTTTTAAATTGGGCTCCCCTTAACTTAGGGACTCTAGATTCTTACATTTGTTGATTAAAGTTTAAAGCTAAAATTTTTAAGTTTATTTATTAATCTCATAAGTAGGCTGACATTAACACTGCGATAGAGTTACTGTGAAAATCCCCTAGGTGCCACACACCAGTGCCTGTGGGGATACACTGAGGGAGAATTCAGAATGGCCAATGCACCTAACCAGAATGTCTTTCAGACTGTGGGAGGAAACCGGAGCACTTGGAGGAACCCATGCAGACACAGGGAAAATGTGCAGACTCCACACAGACAGTGACCCAAGCTGGTGCTGTGAGGCAGCAGTGCTAACCACTGTGCCACCGTGCCGCCCTATTTATTAGCACATTATTTCCGTTGATCTGTCCTAGTAATGTATACAGTCTTGCAGTGATAGCACTGTTTTCCTTTGGCATTACGAGAAGATATAGATAGGATGGTCAAATGGGCAGCTAAGTGGCCCATTTGAATTTAACTTTGGAAGGAGTAATTGAGTAATTTGACAAGAAAGTACTCAATTAATCGTAGGACACTCTGAAGTTAGGTGGAACAAAGGGATGTTGGCGTGTTTGTCCATAGATCTCTGAAAGCGGAAGAGCATGTCAGTAAGTTGGTGAAAAAGGCATAAGGGACATTTGCCTTTATCAATCAAGGCATAAGTTACAAAAGCAGGGAAGTCATGTTGGAGTTGTATAGAACTTTGATGAGAACACAGCTGGAGTACTGTGAGCAGTTCTGGTTGCCACATTACTGGAAGGATGTGATTGCACTGGAGGGGGTGCAGAGGAGATTCACCAGGATGCTGTCTGGGATAGAACATTTCAGTTATGAAGAGAGGTTGTGTATGCTTGGGTTGTTTTCGTTGGATCAAAGAAGACTGAGGGGCGACCTGATCGATGTATACAAGATTATAAGTGGCATGGACAGAGTAGATAAGGAGCAGCTGTTCCCCTTATGTGAAGGGTCAGCCACGCCACAGGTTCAAGGTGAGGGGCATGGTTTTAGGGGGGATGTGAGGACAAACCTTTTCACCCAGAGGGTTGTTGATGGTCTGGAATGTGCTGCCTGGAAGGGCGTAAAGGAAGGTTGCCTCACATCCTTTACAAAGCACCTGAATGAGCACTTGGCATATCATAACATTCAGGGCTATGGGCCAACTGCTGGTAAATGGGATTAGGTGGGAGGTCAGGTGTTTCTCGTGTGCCTGTGCAGACTTGACGGGCTGAAGAGTGTTTTCAGCACTGAATGATTTTATAATTCTATGATTAGGATGGCAACCTGTTAACATTTCTGTTGATTTTTCCTAACTTTTCAGATCACAACTGCTCAGATTAGATGGGAAGCGTGGGAGTATGAAGGGGGGTGAGGAGCACACCTATTAAGACAAAAGCACCCTCGGGTGTCGCAAAGGTTAACTTTAGTTTGTGTTTCATGGCAATTACCAAAAGGCATTATTGGGACATCTTTCCAAACGGAGATTAAGAAGGGGTGGTTGCTTTGATAAGTATTCTCATTTGCAGAAACCATAACTGAGCCAGTGGTGTTGAATTACTGCAGTAGGTAAAGAGTGGAGCGTTGGGAGGGGTAAAAGCCAAAGTGAAGCTTGTGAAAACGTCCCCAGTCCCCCTCACTCTTTTCAGAATGCTTGGGCTCTCAGGAAAGACTAGAAACTGATCATGAGTTTTCTCCAGTCGCTGCTGATTACATTGAAACGCTCAATGGAAAAGGTACGGTGTGATCAGTGTGCAAAGAGAGTCACATTGCCACCAATTCCCCATACTGGATTGTTGAATTAGAAGGTGCATGAAACTCACAGAAGGCTCTGGAAGAGCAGGTATTGGCTGGAATTTTCCCCCAAAAATTCTAAGTGCTAAATTTGCGTGAAAACTGGAGTAATTCGCATTGTTTTTTTCAGTGAGAGTTCAGAGAAGAATCTCCAACACTCTGTGCACTGCAGAGGCCACCAGCATGAATATTATTACATTTCAGGAGGCAGGGCCTATTCCCGCTGGAGAGGCTGAAATCAGCACGCTGAGTGGGCCGCTGCGCATGTGCTGATCTATCAGTGCCAAGATCGGCGCACGCACAGTGACCCCACACTGCCGGCCTCCCGATTGAAATGAAATGTACATATATAAACTACACAGCTCCACATTGTCAGCATCAGTAAGTGTTTGAGATGTTTGCTTGGATGTCAGATACAACAACAATCATTTACATTTGCATAATACCTTCAACATGGTAGAATATCCCAAGGCCCTTCACAGGAGTGTCAGCAAAATTTGACATTATTAAGGAACGCCTTAAAAGAGAAAAGAGAGGCAGGGAGGTTCAGGAAGGATATTCTAGAGCTCAGGATGTAGGTAGCTAAAAGAATAGCTACCGATATTAGCAATGAAAATTGGGGATATGGGATATTTTTAAAATATTTCTCCTCTAAGTTTCCTTCAACATTGTAAGAACAGGCAGAGTCTTGTTTCCCAACCCCTCAGCTCCTCTCTTTTCTTCTTTAATGCATTCTTTAAAATGTACATCGTTGACAAAGCTTTCCCAATAACTCCTTACGTTCCTCAGTGTCAAATTTTGCAGACTCTCCGATGAAGAATCTAGGGACATTTTACGATGTTCAGATTGCTATATATATGTAAGTTCCTCTTGAGCTGCCTGATAAAATTTTAGAGGTGAGGAATCCAGATGAATGATCTTTAATCTTCCTCTCTTCCTGCTAAACAGTGCCGAGCTTTTTCCTGGCATCTCCCCCGGATGACTCTGCGAACACAATTAACTAAATTGGTGTGTGCAGGGAAGAGAAGCTTGCAGCCACAAACATAACTTTCATTGTTCATTGAGTTGCTCAGTGTACTGGAGTCACCACCTGCTCACAGTTAATGAGGACACTGTACGCCCATTGGTATTGTTAAACAAGAAAGGAGCGGGCCTTGCAGGAACTCTGCATCGTTTGATTCATAACTAATCCAAAGTGCTGCAAAAAGAAATTACAAATGATTCTAAATAGTCAGTTGTCTATGTAATAGTTTTGCTGTCATATTTAATCTATCTTGCTTTTGTGAAGTAAGCATCGGGTCCATAAATGTCACAGTTGGAGTTAGAAAACTCCTCACGTACGCTCCATGCATGCATACTGGGGTAGAGGTTAATATTTTAAAAGTTTTAAAAGGTGTCCATTAGTGCTCTTGCACTCAAAAACAGAAACTTATTTTTAAGAGTCTCCTCAGATGGACATAAATTGGTGCAATTAGAAGAAACTTGGAATGCTGATTAATTAGATCTGATGACATGACCAGCTCAGTTGGCGGGACTGGCTTACGAGCATGATCAGCACAAAAGATCATGGACACAACTTGTGTTTGAAATTCCTGTGTTTTGCACTGCTTTAGCTGACTTTAGGTGAACCAATAAGAGAAAACGCTACCCCACTAGGCTTAATGATAATGATGTTATCTGTTAGGCTTTGTTGTTATCTGTTAGGCTTTAACATGTGGGGACCATGTTAGACACAACGGCCGGGGTTCTCCCAGGACGCTGCGCTGCTCGAGTTGCACAGCAGGCCGGGAGACATCAGTGGGGGACCTTTAGCGGGACTTGTGCCCGATGTCCGGTCTCCGAGGCTCTTTGTTTCAGTGGAATCAAATCCACGCCGGAAATCGGAGATTCGTTTAGATAAATACATCCAAAAAACGGGCGGGAAAGTTTCTCATTTTCCCGCCGTTGGGCACTTAGTTTTTTTTTTGGGAGAATTTTGACCCACATTAATCAGGTGAGGAGGCCTGACTGAAGGATGTTTCTGTAGGATTGTGGTTGAGTTAATTTGTTGGTGAAATATTTTGGGTTTTGTGGTAAATGGTGATCTTGAAGAAAACTGCTTTCAAAGATCTGATGATCTCTCTGGTGTAGATTTTACCATTTCCAATGTTAGTTTGATTTCAACATCAGTATAAAGGGATTTCTGCTGCCCAGCTATTAAGTAGGCTAAGTAGCTAATCATTTTGAAGAATTCTCACAGTCAGACAAGCAGGAAGTAAATCTGCAATGTCTTATCTTTCACACTTGAAGCATTTTACAGACAGTTAAGAGTGGGACAAAGATGTGGGATAAAGGTAAAAGCTGACATGAAGTTTTTTTGAAATTCTGATATAAAAAATCTCTGACTTTATCAAAATGGGGAGATTTGACATTCAACAGAATAAAAGTAGCTTTCTAGAGCCATTGAGGGATAATTATCAACTCTGCACATTGTTAACAATCAGGTTATGCCTCATTTGACAAGGCAGAATTTTTTTGAGGGTTTTTAAAGTGAGACTGATATCTTTAAAAAAAGTTCTGATTACCTCACAGTGAATTCTGAAGATTTCTGTGGGACTTCAACAGTGCACAACGTGGAGGAATGAGGAATCAACCAACAGCAACTTCTGGATTTCCATATTTAACTTAGCATCTGTGGACTCCAGACGTTGCTCTCAGTTTCACAGTGGTAATGACAGCAACCACTGACAGTTTCACCATGGTTACCACTGTATAATCCGGCCCTATATATCCGAGCAGATTTCTGTGAATATTCTGTTCACGTCACAGTTTTTCAAAAGGAAATTCATTCATATTTTCAAGGTGAATTGGTTACATCCAGTGTGTGTGTGGTATCTGTGTGCGTGTGTGTGTTTGTGTGTTTAAATATCCTATGGGTGCATTGGATTTTAAGTCCACTACAGCACTCCACGAACCACCTGAAGGCATGTATTTTTAATTGTCACTTCTATGCTTCAGTCATCTGAAAAAGTACTGGCTTATCCACAAACGTTTTGCAAACCCTGATTTTTGTTTCTTGGTCACATACAGGAATACTTGTGTCATCTTAATTTGACACGGATGGGCAATTCTGTCAATTGGTCCAAAGTGACCAACAGTGCTTTCCCATCACTCTTGGCTCTGTGGCCTTTCCCTGATGTTGGCTGGCAGTGAGAGTAATCGCCGAGATGGAAATCTTCCGCACAAATCTTCATGGTTTGTGCAGTAATCTTTGAAATAGCGGCTGATGGGGGGAAGAATAACTGGGTGGCGGAGCTGAAAAGACAAGAGGGTCAGAATTTTCCCATACCTGCGCCGGTGGGATCGGTGGCGGGTAGGGGAGAGAATTAGGTAGCAGGTCCAAAAATCAATTTCAGACTTATGCCTTCCATGGTGTATCAGGAATCCTGCTGTAGAACAGTGTGAAACTGATTTGTATCTTGCAAATGAAAGCCCAACCGGAATCCTCCCCCCCACATGCCTGATTTGTCTTGACGCCATAGGAAAAGAAGTCACTACAGAACGTGTCTGCAACAACGCAGCGTGCAGATATTGGGACTTCCCTGAAGAAGGCCTGAGGCTGCCTCTGGAGTTTGGGATAGAGGCCACTAGCAACCCTGGACCCTGGAACACCACAGCAGTGGGTAGGGGGGAGCATCAATCAGGTGATTCTTCCAGATTCGGTGTCATCGACGTGGTCTATCTTCTAGGCTCAAAGTGTTCCTGGAGAACAGGTCAGATGCTCGAGGAGTATAAAAAGTGCAAGAAGCTACTTAAGAGGGAAATCAGGAGGGCTAAAAGAAGACATGAGGTTGCTTTGGCAGACAGAGTGAAGGAAAATCCAAAGAGCTTCTATAGGTATGTTAGGAGCAAAAGGATAGTGAGGGATAAAATTGGTCCTCTTGAAGACCAGAGTGGTAGACTGTGTATGGAACCAAAAGAGATGGGGAGATACTAAATGGTTTTTTTGCATCCGTATTTACTGAGGAAATGGGCATGGAGTCTACGGAAATAGGGCAAACTGGTAGGGAGGCCATGGAACCTTTACAGATTAAAGGGGAGGAGGTGCTCGCTGTCTTGAGGCAAATCAGAGTGGATAAATCCCCAGGACCAGACAGGGTATTTCCACGGACCTTGAGGGAAGCTAGTGTTGAACTTGCAGGGACCCTGGCAGACATATTTAAAATGTCAGTATTCACGGGGGAGGTGCCGGATGATTGGAGGGTGGCTCATGTTGTTCCGTTGTTTAAAAAAGGTTCCAAAAGAAATCTGGGAAATTATAGGCCAGTAAGTTTGACGTTGGTGGTGGGCAAGTTATTGGAAGGTGTGATAAGGGATAGGATCTACAAATATTTGGATAGACAGGGACTTATTAGGGAGAGTCAACATGGCTTTGTGCGTGGTAGGTCATGTTTGACCAATCTATTAGAGTTTTTCGAGGAGGTTACCAGGAAAGTGGATGAAGGGAAGGCGGTGGATGTTGTCTACCTGGATTTCAGCAAGGCCTTTGACAAGGTCCCTCATGGGAGGTTAGTTAGGAAGGTTCAGTCGCTAGATATACATGGGGAGGTAGTAAATTGGATTAGACACTGGCTCAATGGAAGAAGCCAGAGAGTGGTTGTGGAGGATTGCTTCTCTGAGTGGAGGCCTGTGACTAGTGGTGTGCCGCAGGGATCGGTGTTGGGTCCATTGTTGTTTGTCATCTATATCAATGATCTGGATGATAATGTGGTAAATTGGATCAGCAAATTTTCTGATGATATGAAGATTGGAGGTGTAGTGGACAGTGAGGAAGGTTTTCAAAGCTTGCAGAGGGATTTGGACCAACTAGAAAAATGGGCTGAAAAATGGCAAATGGAATTTAACGCAGACAAGTGTGAGATATTGCACTTTGGAAGGACAAACCAAAGTAGAATGTACAGGGTAAATGGTAGGACTCTGAAGAGTGCAGTTGAACAGAGGGATCTGGGAATACAGGTACAGAATTCCCTAAAAGTGACGTCACAGGTGGATAGGGTCGTAAAGAGTGCCTTTGGTACATTGGCCTTTATAAATCGGAGTATCGAGTATAAAAGTTGGAGTGTTATGGTAAGGTTATATAAGGCATTGGTGAGGCCGAATGTGGAGTATTGTGTACAGTTTTGGTCACCTAGTTACAGGAAGGATGTAAATAAGGTTGAAAGAGTGCAGAGAAGGTTCACAAGGATGTTGCCGGGACTTGAGAAGCTGAGTTACAGAGAGAGATTGAATAGGTTGGGACTTTATTCCCTGGAGCGTAGAAGATTGAGGGGAGATTTGATAGAGGTGTATAAGATTTTGATGGGTATAGATAGAGTGAATGCAAGCAGGCTTTTTCCGCTGAGGCTAGGGGAGAAAAAAACCAGAGGGCATGGGTTAAGGGTGAAAGGAGAAAAGTTTAAAGGGAATATTAGGGGGGGGGCTTCTTCATGCAGAGAGTGGTGGGAGTGTGGAATGAGCTGCCGGATAAAGTGGTAAATGCGGGGTCACTTTTAACATTTAAGAAAAACTTGGACGGGTTCATGGATGAGAGGGGTGTGGAGGGTTATGGTCCAAGTGCAGGTCAGTGGGACTAGGCAAAAAATGGTTCGGCACAGACAAGAAGGGTCAAAAGGCCTGTTTCTGAGCTGTAATTTTCTATGGTTCTATGGTTTTATCCATCTTGTTTTTTTTCTGGATGTCTATCTTCTCTCTTCAATGATGGGTCAGTGATGGTGGGCACCTTTTCAATATGGTACCCAGATATGACAGCGGGATGGGTGCCATCAAGTCTGCCCCTTCACAGAAAATGGCACTGAACCCCAGGATGCATAATTAATAAGGTAGTGGCAGGAAGATATGGCGTGTTTTCCTGTCAGCCTCTGTAGTGGGAAACCCTCCCCTTCTCCACTCTGGCCATGGGACTTTGTTCCAGATGAGAGAAGTCCACCTGGAGTCTCTGGCAGGGTATCGCTGACCAAACTGCTGTCTGAGGTGGAAATATGGGCCATCGGTGTGAGGAGATCAGGCCAGGTTAGCACTCCAGCTCACTCCCAGAGGAATGGCAGAAAGTGTTAGTCAGGCTGAATGTTGTCATTATTAATTCCTGGTGCTGGAAACCGGAATAAGAGAAGGTGGCACACATTAAGAGATCTGGAAATGTAGTCATGCTTCTATATTGACTGCTCATCCATGCTAAACTTTCCTATCATCTTACAGCTTTTTCATTTTATCGCATGTGTGGCCACACTTTAGCAGGGCACGTGGTTAAGGTGCAAAGTACAGTAAAAGCCTTGCCACACATGCGCACATCCTCCAAAGACTTCAAGGTGGACACATGACTGCAAAGTGACCCTCAACACTTTGGAGGGTGCGCTATCAGGGCACAGTTGGGCTTGTCGCATTATCGTATTGCTGTTTGTGGGAGTTTGCTGTGGGCATATTGACAATTGCATTTCCTACATTACAATAGTAATCGCAATTCAGAAGTGCACAATGGGTTGTAAAGCTCTTTGGGATATCCTCAAGTTTTGAAAGGTGTTATAGAAATGTAAGTCTTTTTTTTAGAATTTTCCTTACGCCCACAGGGAGATAGAGCAAGAAAGGAAATCCCAGCACTATTTCCGGGGAGCTGTGTGTGGTATTCAGTTAAATATTTTTTCTATCGATGTGAGGCCTTGATGAGACCCTTGCATAAAATGTGTACAACTACCTTAACACACACATAAAGGAGCAAGGAACCGCAACCCAGGAAAAATTAAATGCTGTAACTCCAGTCTGAATTAGTAGAACCTGATAAATACTAAAGGGGCAAAATTGATTTATTGTTGGAAACTGGCAAGAAGTGGGCAGCGCCCTTGAAACTTGTGCCTTAATATCTTGGATTGCGGTTTGCTGCAGATTGGGCCTTGAGCCTCACCTATGGGAAACGGTCAAGCTGTGAATGCCAACTGGGCATACAGCCTGCCAGTCAGTGCCCTGGTCAATTTGGCCAACTCTGTTATGGGTCTGGCCTGCAGGCAGCTCACGGAGGGGTGGGGCTAGCGCAGATTGGCAGCAGCCCGCACTATCGCTGTGAAGACAAAAGGTGCACTCCTGGTAAGGAAAAATAAACACCAACATCGTCTAGTTTTTGCCACACTTGGCAATGGCATTCTAATCACAGGTATTACTGTCAGATTCAAGGGGATTAACCCTGGACACCTGGATACTGCCAACTTAACAAATGAGGGCACTTCAGCTGTGCCCTGAGATTGTGTGAATGGGAGCAACTTCCCTCCCCCTGAAAATTTGTCAGGGTTAACTAAAATAATCAGAAAAAACAGTGTTTCCTTCTTAAACTAAGCAAGATGAATGTTCCAATGGCAGAGAGTGTAGGTGTGCTAATCGGTAATGACGAGTGAGCAGTGGACTATCATTTCTGGTTCTAGTTCTCCACAAAGCAAGCTGCTAATTGGACACGACAGCATGTGGCAATCAGAGACTAGACACTTCTGTGAAAGGGACAACCCGTGGGTGAGTTATTGGTGGTATCTTCCAGGCACTTTGTGGCAGTTAGTTATTGTGGCAGTGAGATGAGAATCGCCTTATCCTCACACAGCTGGGAAGGGGAGACAAGTACAACAAGTGAGGAAACAGCAGCATTAAAAATAAGCGAGAGTAAATTTGGACACAAGCATTCAAAAAGGGATGTATTGTGTGTTACATATCTTTGAAAGCTTTGTAACCCCAAACTGTGAGGGCAAATTGAGCACTACTGTGATATGGTAGAGGAATTTTACACTGAGTGTACTGATGGCACTCTGTTTAGTGGGTGCGCAGAGGTGATGCCAGTTCAGTGTAGTTTTCAGCTGTGACCCTGGCAGTGATTTCACCAGCTCACCTTGACACAGACTGAATGAGATCAACAGGCTGAGCTTCTGGAGAGATCTAGTTTGCATTTTGACTGGAAAAGAGGGGTCAGAAAGTGGTAACCATCAGTTGGAGAGAGAAAGCTGTGTCCCTCGTTTGCTGTTGAACAGCAACGCAAAAGAAAAGGAGCCAGTTTGACAGTACTTTGAAAATGAAGCAAGTTTAATGGCAGCCTTGTGTCAACAAATCTGGTCAGGCTTTACGACTTTATAGCGGAAACTTATTTTCAAAAGGATTCATTAAAACTGCTCATTAAAAAAAAAAGTTGTTTTGTATCCTCCTGCTTTTGACGGTTTAAATAACCTTCATTACGTTTACTGCAAGTTCCTAATCTGTTAAAGCAATATTAAATCAGAAAGCTTGGTTCATTCTGTTGAAGATTTCAGATACAAATTATTTTGAATGAAAATCTTTTGCGCAGTTTGCACTCTTCCTTTACCATGCACTTGAAAATGTATACTATTGATCTGTTTGGGGATTTATGATTGAGACTGTGTTGCTGCAGGGGATTCAGCACAAATGAGATCTTCAGGCAGTGAGAATAAAGTTATTAATCCCTGAACAAGTCAGTAATGTATTTGCAACTTATCTTGTAAAAGAAAAGCTCTCACTTTCATCTTTTGTGACCTGCAGTGTTATGCTTCCCATCCCCTCAGTTGCCCAAAGTTCTCAGAAATTCTTATGAAATATTTCTAGTTTCCTTTTACGAATCTTGTTAAATTCACTTTCTGGAAACGTTCAGTGTTATGATCTAAACAATCAGTTCCAATTCTTATCTCATTTTCAGCCAACCTCCTTGTGTGCTTTGAAAATCAATTCAAAACAGATCAGGTTTTCTTTTTTAATTACCCTTTTTATAGGGGGATGGGGGGCCTTTCTACCTGAATTTAGTTTTCGGAATGGTATCACTGAAATCTTATCATTTTAAAATAAGTACATTTGTACAGATTGAACTTCACTTGGGAGAGAACCTTTTAATATCATATCTGACCTGCTCATTACCAGTACAGTTTGCATACTCTAAGTCTTTTTCCATTCATTTCAGGTCTCTGTACTTCAACATTTGTACAGCCAAGTTGTGTTATATTTCTTGCATTTGTTAGGAAATCAATAGCCATTAAAAAGTCCCTTTAGAGCAATAAAGATATTTAATTTAACATGCTCCAGTAATAAAATCCCTTTGATTATGAATAGTGTCGAATAAAGACTAGGCTCAAATTTGTTGCTCTTGTTTTATCCCTACCAAAAATTGACATTAAAGTGTTGACAAGAAGAAGGCATGGTCCAAGTGGCTGTAAAATGTCTGGTTTATTTTTCATCCTGTAAAATGGTTGTTACTAGAGTTGGCTATTTTTGGTCACCGCCCTTAAAGACGCTTTGTTTGGAAGTAACCAAAAATAAAATTAAAACCTACTTCTTTCTTTTCCCCCTTGACAGCTCAAGACCTGGAAGGCCTCCAAAACGTACCCTGAGTGTCACGTTGCCAGAAAATTCTCGCATTATGTCCCATGCAGTCCCAGGTCTCTTATCACCAGGAATCATCTCGCCAACAGGTAATGAAATCCATAAAATCATCAGCACAGACGTTGTAAGGCTCTTCAATTGAAATGAACTAATATTGATTGAATAGGCTTGTCCTTCAGGGGGTTTTATGCTTTGCCAGAGGTTGGAATATTGGATTTTTTGAGTATTCATAAAAACAATATCGCTTTGTTGTTACATTGTTTCAGATCCAATGTCACTTTTGCAATTCATTTGGTCAAGATATATTGCCACTTTCTCGAAGACACAATGAGATTCGTTTAAAAAGTCAAGGAAGATGCTGTTTCTAAATACTTAAATTTCTGACGGCTTGTGATTTAGTTCTTAAGGTCTTGAATTAATGAACATCTGTGTCTCCATCCATGAAACATATTTAGCACAGTTAGATTGCTTTCAGATACAGCACTCACAAAGTGAATCTATTGTTTAAAATATTTACCAGTAAAGTGATAATGCATTTTACATGTTCTATAACAATGTATCTGTGATTTTTAAATATTAAATATTGTTTCTGAAAAAAAATCCCTTTGCCAGCTTTCTCCAGTTCCTTTCTCTCCCTAATGTGTTGACTTTCTGCCGAATAAAATTGTACAGGGGCAAGTCTCCCTCTGGTATTTTAATAAGTGCTTGGAATTCAAATGTGAGATTTGACAGTGGTCTGTTCAACAATGGGCTACGCTAGCATGAAACCAACTCTGATCCACCTCTCACGTGACACCCAGAACGTGTGCTACCAGTAGAGATATAGCGTGTGGGTTTTAACTGATTCATTGAATAGGCAAGACATTTAAAAATATTGGATTCCTGACCCCATTCTGGGCTGTCGCATTTTTGGGAGTGCCTTTTAAGGGCATGGGCAGTGTTTGTCGACAGCCTGCAACCAGTACCCCTGACCTGGCCAGCTCCTTTGTAGAGGTAGGCATGTCCTACTCCTCAGCAATTTTCATGAGGTTGGGCCAGGTTTTTACAAAGTCATGGTTCACCGCCACTCAGAAAGGTTGTGAACCTTAGTCCGAATGAGGGGACCTTTTAAAAGGTAACGTCAAAAGGTCCTCCACATGTTCCCTATGCCAAGCTATACCCTTCAACTGACCCCCTTTGGCCCTCATGCTCCCTATGCAAAGCTATGGCACTTCTATGCACATTGACTCACTATACAGTGTATAGAGCCAATGAAACCTATAGTGACAGTAGGATGTGTAAAAAGGTTTTTCAAAAGTAATTCATTCATAACTTTATACAATGTTAAAACGTCATTTCATTTGAAAGGTTATGAAAGTATCAATCATCCAGACCCTTCGAAGTATCAATAATAAAAACCACAAACCCTTAAATCTTAAACTTGTGTCAAACAGCATTGTGAAATTGACAGCAGAGATCAAAGAGCCTGAGCTGTCAATCATAAGAACATGTGAACTAGGAGCAGGAGTAGGCCATCTGGCCCCTCGAGCCTGTTCTGGCTGATCTTTTCGTGGGCTTAGCTCCACTTACCGACCTGTTCACCATACCCTTGATTCCTAATCTATCTATCATTGCCTTAAAAACATTCAACGAGGTATCCTCAACTGCTTCACTGGGCAGGAAATTCCATAGATTCACAACCCTTTGGGTGCAAAAGTTCCTCCTCAACTCAGTCCTAAATCTACTCCCCCTTATTTTGAGGCTGTGCCCCTGAGTTCTAGTTTCACCCACCAGTGGAAACAACCTCCCTGTTTCTACCTTATCTATTCCCTTCATAATTTTATATGTTTCAATAAGATCTCCCCCTCATTCTTCTAAATTCCATGTGTATAGGCCAGTCTACTCTGTGCCTCCTCATAAGCCAACCCTCTCAACTCTGGAATCAACCTAGTGAATCTCCTCTGTACCCCCTCCACTGCCAGTATATCCTTTCTCAAGTGGACCAAAACTGTACACAGAACTCCAGGTGTGTATCTTATACAGCTGCAACATAACCTCCCTGTTTTTAATCACCATCCCTCATCCATTCCCTTTGTTGAAACAACTGCACCACAGGGAAAATATCAAGCAATGTTTTCCATATGGTGCAGTTGTTTCAACAAGGGAAATGGATGTCTGGGCTCACCCATCTCTGCCATCTTGCCAGAGATGGGCGAGCCAATCTGGAAATTTTCCCGATTCCCACTACGGGGATAAAAATTCAGGCCTGGATAACAATCAGAAATTGGGGATTCGAGTCCAATCTCTCTTCAACCCAGGGCACTGAGGATAAGTGTTGCAAACTTCCTGCTGCCTTTATTCAAATCAACCAGTTGAACACAGATTGATCAAACGTAGACTTTCCTGGCTGCATGGTTCACCTTGTCAACTCTATAAATCACCCAGATACATCCTAGATGTTCACACTATTGACTATTACAATATAGAGAAAGAGAGGGCAAGGCCATGAAGGGATTTGGAAACAAAGATGAGAATTTTAGAGTTGAGGTGTGATTTAACTGGTATCCAATATAGAAAGAAGTTTAACAACACCAGGTTAAAGTCCAACAGGTTTATTTGGTAGCAAAAGCCACACAAGCTTTCGGAGCTCTTAGCCCCTTCTTCAGGTGAGTGGGAATTCTGTTCACAAACAGAGCTTATGAAGACACAGACTCAATTTACATGAATAATGGTTGGAATGCGAATACTTACAACTAATCAAGTCTTTAAGAAATGAAACAATGTGAGTGGAGAGAGCATCAAGACAGGCTAAAAAGATGTGTATTGTCTCCAGACAAGACAGCCAGTGAAACTCTGCAGGTCCACGCAACTGTGGGAGTTACAAATAGTGTGACATGAACCCAATATCCCGGTTGAGGCCGTCCTCGTGTGTGCGGAACTTGGCTATCAGTTTCTGTATTGTCTCCAGACAAGACAGCCAGTGAAACTCTGCAGGTCCACGCAACTGTGGTGTTACAAATAGTGTGACATGATTCCGGAGTTGAGAGGGTTGGCTTATGAGGAAAGACTGAATAGACTGGGGCTATACTCATTGGAATTCAGAAGAATGAGGAGAGATCTTATAGAAACACACGAGGACGGCCTCAACCGGGATATTGGGTTCATGTCACACTATTTGTAACTCCCACAGTTGCGTGGACCTGCAGAGTTTCACTGGCTGTCTTGTCTGGAGACAATACACATCTTTTTAGCCTGTCTTGATGCTCTCTCCACTCACATTGTTTCGTTTCTTAAAGACTTGATTAGTTGTAAGTATTCGCATTCCAACCATTATTCATGTAAATTGAGTCTGTGTCTTTATAAGCTCTGTTTGTGAACAGAATTCCCACTCACCTGAAGAAGGGGCTTGCAGCTCCGAAAGCTTGTGTGACTTTTGCTACCAAATAAACCTGTTGGACTTTAACCTGGTGTTGTTAAACTTCTTACTGTGTTTACCCCAGTCCAACGCCGGCATCTCCACATCATCCAATATAGACCCAGCCAGCACAGAAGTGAAGGGTGAATTTCAGCCTGATGCCAAAGGGCCTACCTGCCTGACAGCCAACCAGGCACCAAATCTGGCCAGCTATGGCCAGGGAATAGAATGTAATGATTGCAATTATGCAGACTGTTAAATTCTTTTAGGTTTCCAGATTCGCCACAGTGCAATTAAGGAGGAATTTCTGGAGTGTATACAGGATAGTTTTCTGGACCAATATGTTGAGGAACCAATAAGGGAACAGCCCATCTTGGACTGGGTATAAGAACATAAGAACTAGGAGCAGGAGTAGGCCATCTGGCCCCTCGAGCCTGCTCCGCCATTCAATAAGATCATGGCTGATCTTTTTGTGGACTCAGCTCCACTTATCCGTCCGCTCACCATAACCCTTAATTCCTTTACTGTTTAAAAATATATCTATCCTTGCCTTAAAAACATTCAATGAGGTAGCCTCAACTGCTTCACTGGGCAGGGAATTCCACAGATTCACAACCCTTTGTGTGAAGAAGTTCCTCCTCAACTCAGTCCTAAATCTGCTTCCCCTTATTTTGAGGCTGTGCCCCCTAGTTCTAGTTTCACCCGCCAGTGGAAACAACTTCCCTGCTTCTATCTTATCTATTCCCTTCATAATCATGTGTTTCTATAAGATCTCTCCTCATTCTTCTGAATTCCAATGAGTATAGCCCCAGTCTATTCAGTCTTTCCTCATAAGCCAACCCTCTCAACTCCGGAATCAGCCTAGTGAATCTCCTCTGCAATCCCTCCAGTGCCAGTATATCCTTTCTCAAGTAAGGAGAGACCAAAACTGTACACAGTACTCCAGGTGTGGTCCCCAGCACCTTATACAGCTGCAACATAACCTCGCTGTTTTTAAACTCCATCCCTCTAGCAATGAAGGACAAAATTCCATTTGCCTTCTTAATTACCTGCTGCACCTGCAAATCAACTCCTTGAGATTCCTGCACAAGGACACCCAGGTCCCTCCACACAGCAGCATGCTGCAATTTTTTACCATTTAAATAATAGTCCATTTTGCTGTTATCCCTACCAAAATGGATGACCTCACATTTACCAACATTGTATTCCATCTTCCAGATCCTCGCCCACTCACTTAAACTATCTATATCCCTTTGCAGACTTTCAGCGTCCTCTGCACACTTTGCTCTGCTACCCATCTTAGTGTCATCTGCGAATTTTGACACACTACACTTGATCCCCAACTCCAAATCATCTGTGTAAATTGTAAACAATTGCGGCCCGAACACTGATCCCTGAGGCACACCACGAGTCACTGATCGCCAATCAGAAAAACACCCATTTACCCCCACTCTTTGCTTTCTGTTAGTTAACCAATCCTCTATCAATGCTAATACGTTACCTGTAACACCGTACACCTTTATCTTATGTAGCAGTCTTTGGTGCGGCACCTTGTCAAATGCCTTCTGGAAATCCAGATACACCCCATCCACAGGTTCCCCATTGTCCACTGCACATGTAACGTTCTCAAAGAATTCTACCAAATTAGTCAAACATGACCTTCCCTTCATGAACCCATGCTGCGTCTTACCAATGGGACAGTTTATATCTAGGTATCTCGCTATTTCTTCCTTGATGATAGATTCAAGCATTTTCCCTACTACAGAAGTTAAGCTAACCGGCCTATAGTTACCCGCCTTTTGTCGACCTTTTTTAAACAGTGGCGTCACATTTGCTGTTTTCCAATCTGCGGGAATCACCGCAGAGTCCAGCGAATTTTGGTAAATTACCACTAATGCATTTGATTTGCTATTTCTCCCACCATCTCTTTTAGTACCCTGGGATGCATTCCATCAGGACCAGGAGACTTGTCTACCTTTAGCCCCATTAACTTGCCCAACACTACCACTTTCGTGATAATGATAATTTCTAGGTTCTCACCTGCCATAACTTTCCTGTCATCAATTTTTGGCATGTTATTTGTGTCTTCCACTGTGAAGACCGACACAAAATACCTGTTCAATGCCTCAGCCATTTTCTCATTTCCAGTTATTACATCCCCCTTCTCATCCTCTAAAGGACCAGTGTTTACTTTAGCCACTCTTTTTCGTTTTATATGTTTGTAGAAACTTTTGCTATCTGTTTTTATATTCTGAGCTAGTTTACTCTCATAATCCATCTTACTTTTCTTTATAGCTTTTTTCATGGCTTTCTGCTGACCTTTAAAGATTTCCTAATCCTCTAGGTTCCCACTAATCTTTGCCACTTTGTATGCATTTTCTTTCAATTTGATACCCTCCTTTATTTCCTTAGATATCCATGGCTGATTATCCTTTTTTCTGCAGTCCTTCCTTATCACTGGTATATGCTTTTGCTGAGCACTGTGAAAGATTGCTTTGAAAGTCCTCCACTGTTCCTCAATTGTTCCACCATAAAGTTTTTGCTCCCAGTCTACCTTAGCCAACTCCTCCCTCATCCCATTGTAGTCTCCTTTGTTTAAGCACAAGACACTGGTATTGGATTTTACCTTCTCACGCTCCATCTGTATTTTAAATTCAACCATACTGTGATCGCTTTTTCCGAGAGGATCCCTAACTGTAAGATCATTAATTATTCCTGTCTCATTACACAGGACCAGATCCAGGATAGCTTGCTCCCTCCATTACATACTGTTCAAGGAAGCTATCGCGGATACATTCTATGAACTCTTCCTCAAGGCTGCCTTGACTGACTTGGTTTGACCAATTGATATATAGATTAAAATCCCCCATGATAATTGCTGTATCATTTTTACATGCATCAGTTATTTCTTTGTTGATTTCTCGCTCCACCCTGATGTCATTATTTGGTGGCCTATAGACTATGACTATCTGTGACTTTTTCTCCTTACTATTTCTAATTTCCACCCAAATGGATTCAACCTTTTTTTCCATTGAACCTATATCATCTCTCACTACCGCCCTGATATCATCCTTAAATATCAGAGCTACACCACCTCCCTTACCTTCCTGTCGGTCTCTCCAAACGGTTTGATACCCCTGGATATTTAACTCCCAGTCGTGACCATCCTGCAACCATGTCTCTGTAATGGCCACCAAATCATACTCGTTCGCAATGATTTGCGCTGTCAACTCAGTTTACCTTGTTTTGAATGCTACAAGCATTCAGATAAAGTGCCCTTATGCTAGTTTTTGTACCTTCTTTTTGAATTCTAACACTTCCATTAATAACATCTCCTGAGTTCTCCTTCCTTTTAACATTTTTCCTGATTTTTGATGTAGTTGGAACCTTCTCCCCACATTTTGTCCTTGCTCCCTCCTTCTCGGACTCCTTACATAGGTTCCCATCCCCCTGGCATATTAGATTAAACCCTCCCCAACCCCTCTGGCAAACACTCCCCCTCGGCATCAGTCCCAGTCCTGCCCAGGTGTAACCCGTCCAATTTGTACAGGTCCCACCTTCTCCAGAACCGGTCCCAATGCCCCAGGAATCTGAAACCCTCCCCCTGACACCATCCCTTCAGCCACGTATTTATCCGATATATCCTCTCATTTCTACTCTGACTAGCACGTGGCGCCAGTAGTAATCCTGAGATCACTACCTTTTGAGGTCCGATTTCTTAACTTTCTTCCGAGCTCCCTGTATTCTGCTTTTAGGACCTCATCCCTTTTTTTACCTATGTCATTTGTACCAATGTGAATCACAACCATTGGCTGCTCACCCTCCCCTTCAATTGCGCAATGAGAAATGATTAGTTGGCAATCTAGTTGTGAGAGAATCCTTGGGAATAAGTGATCATAATATGGTAGAATTCTTTATCAAAGTGGATAGTGAGGTAGTTGATTTTGAGACCAGGGTCCTGAATCTCAATAAAGTTAACTATGATGGTATGAGTCATGAGTTGGCTATGTTGGACTGGGAAAATTACTGCAAGGAAGGATGGTGTACAGGCAGTGGCAGGCATTCAAGGAACGAATAGGTGAACTCCAAAAGTTGTTTATTCCCAATTGGTGCAAGAGTGGATGGGGAATTGAGGTCAAAGTATGGCTTTCAAGGGAAATTAGAGATAGTATTATATTCAAAGAAGAAGCATACAAATTGGCAAGAAAAAGCAATAGACCTGAGGATTGAGAGCAGTTTAAAATTCAGCAAAGCCGGACCAAGGGATTGATTAAGAAGGGGAAAATAGAGTATAAAAGTAAGCTCACAGGGAACATAAAAACTGATTGTATAGGTTTCTATCGGTATGTAAAGAGAAAAAGATGCCAAAAACTAATGTAGGCCCCTTACAGTCAGAAATGGGAGAATTCATAATGGGAAACAAAGAAATATCTGAGAATCTAAATTCATACTTTGCTTCTGTCTTCACAAACGAAGACATGAATAATGTACTGGAAGTTCTGAGAGAAACAAGTTTTATTGAGGAGCTGAAGGAAATCAGCATTTGTAGAGAAATGGTTTTGGGGAAATTAAGGGGACTGAAGGTGGATAATTCTACAGGGACTAATAATCTTCATCCCAGAGTACTTGAGGAAGTGGCCCTAGAAATAGTAGATGCATTGGTGTTCATTTTCCAAAATTCTTTGGTCTCTAGAATGGTTCCTGCAGATTGGAGGGTTAGCTAATTCAAAAAGGGAGGTAAAGAGAAAACAGGGAACAGTAAGACCAATAAGCCTAACATTGGTAGTAGGAAAGTTACTCGAGTCCATTATCAAGGATTTCATAGCACAGCATTTAGAAAGCAGTGGTATAATCAAATTCAGCATCGATTTACAAATCTACTGGAATTCTTTGACGATGTAACTAGTAGAGTTGACCAGGGAGAACTGGTGGACATGGTTTATTTAGACTTTCAGAAGGCTTTCCACAGTGTCTCACATAGCAGATTACTATGTAAAATTAAATTACATGGGATTGCGGGTAGTCTCTTGAGATGGATAGAAAGCTGGTTAGCAGACAGGAAGCAAAGAGTTGGAATAAATGGGTCTTTTTCCTATTGGAAGGCAGTGACGGCATAGTGATTAGCACTGCTGCCTCGCAGTGCCAGTGACTCAGGTTCGATTCAGCTTTGAGTGACTGTCTGTTTGGAATTTGCCTGTTCTCCCTGTGTCTACGTGTCTCCTCCGGGTGCTCTGGTTTCCTCTTACAATCCAAAAATATGCACATTAGGTGGATTGGCCATGCTAAATTGCTCTTTAATGTTCCAAGATGTATAGGTTCGGTAGAATAGCCACAAAAAATGTGAGATTATGGGGATAGGGCAGGGGAGGAGGACCTGGGTAAGAAACTCTGTCAGAGAGTCGGTGCATTCTCAATGGGCCAAATGGCCTCCTTTGCACTGTAGGGGTTCCATGACTAGTGGGGCACCGCAGTGATCTGTGGCAGGACCCCAACTGTTCACATTACATATTAATGATTTGGAAGAGAGAACCAAATATACTATCTCCAGATTTTCAGATGATACAAAGTTGGATGGGAGGAGGATGCAAAGATTTGGACAGGCTGTGAGTGAGCATGTGCATGGCAGATGCAGTATAATGTGGATAAATGTGAGGGTTTCCACTTTGATTGCAAAAATTATTATTTGAATGGGTGTAAATTGAGAGAGGTAGATACTCAGTGAGACCTTGGTGTCCTCATGTATCAGTCACTGAGAGTAAGTGCACAGATACAACAGGCAGTAAAGAAGGTAAAGGGTATGTTGGCCTTCAGAGCGAGAGGATTTGAGTATAGGAATAAGGATGTTTTGCTGGAATTATACAGGGCATTGGTGAGGCCACACCTGGAGTATTGTGTGCAGTTTTGATATCCTTATCTGAGTAAGGATGTTCTTGCTATAGAGGGACTGCAGTGAAGATTTACCAGGCTGATCCCTGGGATAGCAGGTCTACCCTATGAGGAGAGACTAAATTGGTTAGGATCATATTCACAGGAGTTTGGAAGAGTGAGAGGGGATCTCATAGAAACTTAGAAAATTCTAGCAGGGTTAGACAGGGTAGATTCAGAAAGAATGTTCCCAATGGTGGGGGATCCAGAACTAGGGGTAAACCTTTTAGGACTGAGGTGAGGAGAAATTTCTTCACCCAGGGATTGGTGGAATTCATTACCATGGGAAGTAGTTGAGGCCAAAGTTTTGTGTGATTTCAAGAAGGAATTACATATCGCTCTTGGGGCTAAAGCGATATGGGGGGAAGGCGGGAATCAGGGTATTTAATTTGATGATCAGCCATGACCATAATGAATGGCAGAACAGACTCGAAGGGCCGAAAGGCCTACTCCTGCTTCTATTTTCTATTTATGTTTCAAAGCATCTATCTCACTCTGCTCCTTCCCTGCCTCTGCGTTAATATTCACTCCATTGTTATTTTGTAACTCAAGAAAATTAGTGCCCTCAGTGTAAATCACGTCACGGGGAGCTTTCAGAATGTTATCACTGTCAAGCTGATCATTAATGACTATAATCCTGAGATGACACTATTAGTCTTGGCCCACAGATGCGTTTCCCGGCAGCCGTGGCTCAGATGTCATCACTCTTACATCAGAGTCAGAATGTTGTGGGTTCAAGTCCTACTCCAGGCCTTGAGCCCAACAATCTAGGCCAGAGATTGGCGACCCGAAGCCCCAGAGCTGCAAGCAGCTCCTTTATATCCCATTTGCCGTTCCCAGCCTTTCAGGGCTGGTTCTTATTTCCATGGGAAAAAGATCTTGAAACAACAAGGAAAAAAAGATTGTCAACTTAGCAAACTGGAAGGTAACACAATTTTCCTGAGGGACTCAAATATTAATAGTTATGATAAATTTTATGGTTTCAAATGATTTTCTTAATGAAAAACAGCATCGTGCTTGAAATAAAGCTGTTTGGTTGTATGTCTGCGCATTTGTATTAAATAAGTCCTTGGGTTTGAGGATCAGATTTTATAGTTGTGCCATAAATATTTCCAGTATAGCTGAAAACAATAAATTATTCTAAATAGGCTATTTTTGTATCATGAGAATCAATGGGCTGGAAAATTGTCTTTGTTTTGAATACTTTGAGTAAAAAAATACTGTTTTAAAGATGACCCTACAAATTTTAAATAAAAAAGCATAATTCCCTTTATTACAAATTCTATTATAAAAACACAAAGACAAAAAAAACCCTTTTCTCGCCTAGGTAGGTAAATCAGTTATTGATGTTTCATTCCAAGAAAAACAATGATGCTTTGCTAATTGTAATCTCTTTTGTCTCACGGCTCCAAACATTTTTATTTTAAGCAAATTTCTTAGAACTCTTCAAGTAAAAAATCATTGCCAGCCCCTGATTTAAAGTTTATTTATTAGTCACAAGTAAGGCTTACATTAACACTGCAATGAAGTTACTTGGAATCCCCCTAGTCACCACAGTCCGGTGCCTGTTTGGGTCAATGCACCTAACCAGCACATCTTTCAGAATGTGGGAGGAAACCAGAGCATCCGGAGAAAACCCACGCAGACACGGGGAGAACATGCAAACTCCACACAGACATTAACCCAAGCCAGGAATAGAACCCAGGTCCCTGGCACTGTGAAGCAGCAGTGCTAACCACTGTGCTACTGTGCCGCTGGAGTGTCAGATAAATAAAGTGCAGTGCAGTGCTGAGGGAGTGCTGCACTGTCAGGGTGCTGCCTTTTGGACGAGAAATTAAACTAATGCCCTCTAAACTCTGCCCTCTCAGGTGGATGTAAAAGATTCCACTGCACTACTTTGAAGAAGAACAGAGGTGTTCTCCCCTGTGTCCTGGACAATAGTTATCCTTCAATCATATTGCAAACACAGATTATCTGATCATTGGGGCGGTACAGTGGTACAGTGGTTAGCACTGCTGCCTCACAGCACCAGGGACCCAGGTTCGATTCCCAGCTTGGGCCACTGTCTGTGTGGAGTTTGCACATTCTCCACGTGTCTGTGTGGGTTTCCTCTGGGTGCTCTGGTTTCCTCCCACAGTCCAAATATGTGCAGGTTAGGTGAACTGACTAACAGGTGCCGGAGCGTGGCGACTAGGGGATTTTCACAGTAACTTCATTGCAGTGTTAATGTAAGACTACTTCTGACTAATAAATTAACTTTAGCTTAACATTACCACATTGGTGTTTGTGAAAGATTAGTTTATGTATATTAGCTGTTACCATTCGTGCATTACAACAATGTCTATGCTTCATGAAAGATGCTATATAAATGCAAGTCTTTATTTCTTTCAGTGTTAAAAGGGGTGTTTATCATTTTCTCTAGTACACCAGGTTAAATAACAATTCTGTGCTAAATTATTATAGAACAATTCTGGTTTGTAGAAGCAATTCTCCCTTTTGTAGTGAAGCAGTTCAACAGTCTAGGTTTTCAGGACCAGGTGCTCAGGTGCTGTTGGGACTCATTCAGACTAATTGCTGTGCTGAGACTCCTTGCAAAGCCACTTTAGGTGTCTAAAATTAGTTTTACCAGAAGTTAAACCATTGTAGCAGCAGGTTTGCTTGGCAAATAAGTGACACCATCAGGTATGGATTGTGCCTGTAGATGCTGTTCTGTTTGAAGCTTTGTAAGGCTCTTGCAAGACACCCTACAGAGTAGCAATGCCCCTTTTGTTTCATGCGTAAGGACAGCGGTCTTCTTTAGTGTCTGTTTCTGTGAGAGGCGTTCACTCAACTGATCTTAAGATGCTTGTCTTCAGAGGAGACGTCATGGCATGGTCGTATGACAACAGAAAGCCAGAGGTGTCAATCAGACTGGTTACATTGCAAAACCTCCCCCTTTTCCTAGAGAACAAAACACATTTTTATGATCCTGTGTGAATGTGAGTTACCCAAGTTCCCTACTATGTACCCACAGTTCTCATGCATTTAGAACTGTTTGTTCTAATAGTCAGCCACTTAATGGTTCATGTGCATGTGACATTGACTGTACATCTGGGCGATGTTCCTTATTCAAAGGCTGTCATTCCCCTGGCCTGTGTTGCCTTGTTGTTCCATTGCAGTTCTAATGGACTTGTGGACCTCTAGGTTTGATGGTAGTTCTGTACTCAGTACAGCTGAGATCCCTTCTCCCTGATTGGACAATTGCTGTGAAGGAGTAGCTTTAATAGTTGAGTGTAAATGCCTATGGTTACACCTGAATATTGGCTTGAGTTTCTTCAACTCCCGCTTTGAGTTGCCAATTTAGCATCATTCTCTCCTCCTGGTACCTTTGTTGTTTTTCCTGACCTCGCACAGTTCGGTTCATTGAAGACTTCAGTTTATCATGCTTTTTCAAAGGTATCAACTCAGCTGGAATCTTGCTCCAGTTCAGTTATGAGCTGAACATTTTATTGTAGAGCATTTGCCTTCTGCCCATGCATCTCATTGCACTGGCATGGTCCAAAACCATTTACTTGAATAATGTCTCTCTCTCTCTCTCTCCCTGCAGTCTTTCATTTCCCCCACTCTGGGTCCTTTTCTGTCCTTACTGTAGGGTCTTTTGTTACACTTTCTCTGTTGGCACATTCAGGCTTACCTGTCCAAGCTTTAGACTTACTCCAGCTGAGATCAGCTGGTCATTGTGTCCCTCTATGATCTGGAACTCTAGGTCTTCCTTCTTGCCATTGCATTGTGCAGTCAGTTTAATTTGTCCTCTCAGGATGAGTGTCAACCCACCATATGACCTCAAATTTACTTCTGAAGTCTTCATTGTTGGATTGCCATGTTGAATCACTTTGCACAGATCAGTGAAGGTCATTATGTTGCAAGATGCAACAGTGGTCTATTTGACATTTCTTATTTGCTTGATACTCTCTGTCTGGGGTCATCATTGTAACAGGCGCAAACCATTTGTCTCCTATAAACTTGATGGAACCAACCTGTTGTATTGTGTACAACAGTCTTCATCAGACTCTTCTGCTGAAATCTCTCTTGTGGCCATCTGTATAGGCTTATTTTGCTTTTTTCTGCAAAGCGCTTGAAATGATTTTGCTTCTTGCAGTTAAAGCACTGCTGCCGAAATCCTGCTGGTGTTTACACTGGTAGGATCTTACGGTCCTGCCGACGGTGCACCCCCGCCATGGGTTTCCTGTTGGCGAGGGATGCATTCAAAGGGAAACCTCATTGACAACGGCAGAACCGTAAGATCTTGCCACCAGCGAGCAGCATTCCGCCTCCTTCCATCATGAAACATGCCACGGAGAGGGAGAAAAATACCACCCTGCCTTCCACATGTTGGACAGTCTTTCTTTTCCTATCCCTTCTGCCCTCTGCAGTACTTGCATCCTGCCCTTTGGGATTGTTCAGCTTATTTGGCTTAGACTGATTCTCAGCATAATGTATCTCCTGATTTGCTCTGCCATATATTTGCTGTAGCAGGCATTTCACAACCTCTGCATTTTGACTTGCCTCATAGCTTTCTTTAGTATCAGTTTCTCACCTTGTTCTTACCTAACGGTCCCCCATGCCTAAGACTAATCTGTCTTTAATCGGATCATCTTTTAGCTGTCCAGATTTGCATGATTCTACTATCTGCTTAACTGCCGTGACATACATTCAGTGGTCTCATTTTCACGCTGAACTCTAGTGTTGACTACATAACGTTCATATGTAAAATTCACTCGGGGTTATCTTCTTTCCTTGCTTGTCTGTTAGGTTTAGGTCTACACTTTGTAGCAGTCCCTACTCAGCAGTGTTGGAGTGCGGCTACTCTCATTCGTTCAGCCTTGTTAATTCTGTTGCAGTCTCATAGATTTACTATTGTAAGTGAAAAAAAACTGCCAATTTGGCCATGACTCATTTTTCAACTTGACTGGATTTGAACACTTTTTGCAGCTGTTTTTAGTCACTCAGTAATTTAATTTTAAATTAGAGTGAAGGATTCGGTGACAATAGGACCTAGGTTTTGACAGCTCAATAGCACTTGAAACTCTTCCAAAATAAAAAATATATATTATTTGAGGGATTGAAAATGTTTTCGTATTAATTTTGAGCGTAAGATCTTCTAGCCGCAACACTAATGTTTCTCATAAAGCTGGAAACATGGAATTGTTTGTGTCTTGGAAAAAGTATTAGATTTGATGTTGGAGTTGTTGAAAGCTCCAGCTTTTGTCAGGAGATGTCATGCACAAGATCCATGAGCTTGGTCATCCTGCAGTGTTACACAAATGGAGGGCCTGCGAGTTCAGTGCTGGCGTTCATTACTCTGGCTCTCTTCCACTTCCAAGAAGAATTAGTCTTCAGAGATCTCACAATCAGATGACGGGAAAGAGAACCAGGCACAGATGGAAGAAATGGGGAAATGAGAAGAGAGAAACAAGACTCTATTGAAGCCATCTTTCAAACTGCACCGAATGATGACGTGCGGCTTTAGTGTTCACAATAATGCAAATAGGAGCCATGTTTCATTGCCTGTTCAAGCTGTTGGAACATTTTAAACACACTGAATGTTGTTCACCATGTCTCCAACTGCCCGAGTGAATTTTAATGTTGCCAAGAGCGGCTGACGGTCAGACATCTTGAACAATCAAGATATGATTGTTGGAATGGTTGCCCTCCAATATGACAACTGCTTGAGTTGTGCAGAAATCACATTATAAATTCGGGATAAGCTCCACAGGAATCTTTATATGATTTTCCTGCATTCATGAATAGTCATGAAAAGTGATACCAGAGATTGCAGGATGTCAGAATGTGGGACAATTGAAATGTTTTCTTCTTTTGTACTCGGGGATTTAGCTGTTTTCAAAATGTATCATTCCCTTATCTCTTGTGGTCCCATATTCCTGTGAATTCCTGTTAAAAATCATGGAAATTCATCAAACATCTAGGTGGGAATGGGTTAATATACTGCAGTGTTCTGCAAGTTGTGACTTAAACTTAATAAAAAATATGCTTTTCTAAAATTCAATATTGCTACCCTAAAGCTGCTATATCTGAAAAAAGGTGACTTATCCTGGGCTGCTAAGAGCACTTCTACCTACTTGCTGTCATTGTGATAAATGACACTTCCCATAGTGTATGTGCTCCATCTGGTTTGCCCCAAAATAACTGAAGAGAATTTGTATTGTGCAGTTCTTACACATAAAAATGTGTGTCTGAAAACTCTTGATGCAAATTGCACAACAGACAAGACTGTGGTCCACGCTGAGACTGATACAGGTACGGTGACAACCTTCATCAGCCTTTAAAGCATTGAAAGTGTGTGCGCTCTGATGTTATTAAATATGACAAGGTCACCTTTAATTGTTAATGACAGGGCTGTGCCTAATCATGCACTTGCACCTCATAAATCCAACTGCAAACTGTGCTGAACAGGGCAAGCTTCTTTTAAAAAAAATATTTAAGGCAGATCAGAGTTGATCTGAAGCATTTGAACTTTTTAGTCAGTGACCCAAGTTTACATAACTTGATAACTGCTTGAAAATTAGAATTATTTTTAACTCCATGAAGGTTCGACAATATTTTGTTCAGTATTAATTCTTCAATTGCAGAGCCGTCCCCACAATCCTTGCTTTTCAGTAGCTTATTAACTCCCATTTTATAAATCATAAATTATCTGTTGGTTAAAATGCTGGCTGAGGTACTACTGAGTCTTCCAGACTTGGAAAGCCCCAAATCCTACCCTCCATCGATATTGAATTAGCTAAGCCCAGCTGAGTTGGACTTGTATAATGGGTTAGAATGGAGGAAAGAATTAGCCAGGATTCATAGCTATGACTGTAACACAACATTCTTCACCCTCTCCTTTCCTTCTCTATGTACGGTATGCTTTGCAACAAACAATGCTTATCACTGTATACTAATACATGTGACAATAATAAATCAAATCAAAAATACCCTTGGTCGCTACTTACTGACATGTACCTGAGAGGTGCCAAGATTGGGCTCAGCTGTGATACCCTTGCCTAGCAGTTGAAGAATGGGTATTTCGGCTGATCATGTCACCAAATATAGTCAAATTCTTTTCTGTTTAATGTAACGCATCACAGAATGATCCACTGGAGTAAGAGACCAGTGGGCACAATAATCACCTTATAGTGCCGGTTCGAAGGGAGGAATCTGATCCAGATCCTGCAATGTGAAATTAGTCTAATATTATCCCAATTTGCAAAGGTTTCAGAGCTTGATGAAATGAGTTGAAGTTAAAATTTGCACAGTTTGTTGCAGTCTATGCACTTTATGAACGGACTATTTTGCCTGTATAGCGCGCAAGAAGCAATACTTTTCACTGTATCCCAGTACATGTGACAATATTAAATCAAATCAAATCAGAAAAACTGTTCACGCTACTTGCATTTCACTGCATCCAACTAGTCTCCTGCAAGAGACCTTCTGTATTTCAAGGTGAAGAATTGAAAAAGAAAGCAATGGCATTCTCACAAATGGCCTGCAACTTGGTCACAAATGGTCCAAGTACAATTGGTCAAAATACAATCTCTGACAAATGGTCTTTGGCAATAGTTTGCTGGTCCCAGTAATTTAATTTAAGTCAGTTTTGCGCATAATTATATTTGGTTAGTTTAAATTTCATTTTAACTTTGTACGCCATGATGGAAATGATTTTATTGCAGCTTGCAAAAAAAATCAGGGACAGAAAGAGTTAATAACTTTGTTAATAAAATCTCTGTGGAATGGCAGGAAACATGTTGATGTGTTGTACTCTTCAACAGATACTCACTACTCAACAGATTAGGATTGACTTGGCCTTTCCCAGCACTGAGCAGGTGACTTGATTACATATAAATCAAGCATAAAATGTCCTGTTCTGGGCGGTGAAGTGAATCAGTCAAATTATCGAGTGGCAAAACTAATTCTGTGCCTTGGGCCACAGAAGCTGCCAGTTCCTATAAGTCAGGCCTTCACTCAGTGTAAAATTGTTTTTATTTTATTCTGTTTCATTTAATATGGCTATTCAAGCTAATCCATGCAGTAAACCTGAGCCTGTAGATCTGTCAGAACTGTTCCAGTTACCAGTCTCACCACAGTAAGTAGCAAGTCCCTCAGAATTAGGCCATTAGTGCAACCAAGAACTACTTTACATGAAACAGTAATCACTAACTTACAGTCTATTATTAGATTAGCTTCATAGGGATTGCTTTCCTTTGCTGTGTGCTGATGCATAAACGACATGTTATTCCCATATAAATCTGATGGCAGAGCAGCTCTGACATGATGTTCCTATTCTTAGATTCTACTCACAGACTCTGTTTTGATTACTGCATAATTTTATGCTAGCATCCTAAATGCTTACTCTACAGCGTTCACAAACAGCATCATTGCTGTATTAGCATTTCCAATCTGAAATATCCTATCGATTAAGTCATGCTGCTCGCATGTGCATACAATCTTGTCACTGGGATTTTTAGCCTGGATGAGTGTGTCACATTTCTGTTATGTGTGCTCTTAGCTGAAAAACATTTAGATTTTTTTTGTTCAAAACTTTACCCGTGTCTTGAGGCAGTATTTTCACGTTTATAACACTGGGATAAAGCAGCAATCTTTACAGGCTTGCTCTTTGTGGTGGGAGACACTGGGGGGGATAAATTAAGAATACCACATGAGTCAGTATGAGACTTTTTTCTATCGCACAATAGTCTCAAAATGGCAAATAGCAGAGTAACAGGCACTGCGGATTTTATTTATGATTCATTCATAGCAGTGGCCTTGCACTGGGAAGGATAACATTAAACTGAACAAACGTATTGACAATCAGATTGTTCAGTGGGTCCTCTTAAGGTGGCTTATATAGGTTTTTTAAAACGTTTATTCTGTGCTAGCTACCACTTGTATTTATATTACATCTTTATTGTGCTGAACATCACAAGAGGAGAACAGTTAAGAGAGTTGATTGAAAGCAGTCAAAGAGGTAGTTTTTAAAGTTTATTTGTTGGTGTCACAAGTCTGCAATGAAATACTGTGAAAATCCCCCAGTCGCAACACTCCAGAGCCTGTTCGGGTACACTGAGGGAGAATTTAGCACCTATGCCAATGCACCTAACCAGTACGTCTTTCGGACTGTGTGAGGAAAGCAGAGCACCCGGAGGAAATTCACACAGACACGGGGCGAACATGCAAACTTCACACAGACAGTGACCCAATCCGGGAATCGAACCCGGTTCCCAGCACTGTGAGACAGCAGTGTTAACCACTGTGCCACCGTGCCGCCGATAGGGCTGGATTCTCCCCCCAGTGCCCAGTGCCAAACCTACACCCAAAGAGGGAAACAGTAACTCACTGGGATTTGCAAAGGGGCACCCCCTTAATTGGCATAGAGACAGGTTCGCTGCCCACTTGGGGATAGTGGGTTAGGCTATTGAAGCTGGATGGTCAGAGGCCTTCTAGCTTGAGAAACACAGCAGGCTGTGAGGAAAGATAAGTAAGGGAGAGGACGTGTCAAAATGGACACGTCCTCTCTCCAACCTTTTAAATCTTTAATTAAAAAATAGATTCCACAGCTAGACCACCACTGTTGGCAGAGAAGGCCTCAACAATGTGGCTTTTGGTTACTCCTGCATTGAGGCAGGCTGCAAGGGGCCTCTAGGCTACCTGGAGCACTCACTGTTCTCCACCTTGACCTTCCACTGGGTGCCCATCTGCAGGTATCTAAACTGGCCAATCGGTTTCCTTTAATGAGCCTTAGTTAGATTGTTAGCCAGCTAACAGCCAGCCACCAATCCAATTTCCGCATAAATTACCCAGGTGTAGTTTGGAGACTGGGAATTGGCATGTCAACTGGCAGAGTTGTTTTTAGGTCCCCAACCACCATTGACAAGGGCCAGAATTTAACCCCAGGGCTTTGGGACAGCGTTTGAATACATGAAGAGAAGTAGTGGTCGAAGGCCTTTGGGAAGACCATTGTAGAGTAGGGCTAATTGTTGAAAAGTTTTGTTACATATGATGGAGTGGGGAAGACATGGGAAATCAGCTAGTCTTTGGAAACCTTTAGTGATTTTGTGCCCTTTCACTACAATGTTTTCAAAATCCTCGTTCTTCCATGACCTCGCTCCAACCTGTCTCTGCAACCCTGCAGCTCTGTACCTCAGCTTGTACCATGTGGTCATATGGAAGGATGTAGAGAGGAAGTGGATGGGCTGCAGAGTTTTAAATGGCTTCGAGATTAAACAGGGTATCACTTGGGTAATAACTTCAGTGGTGAGGGCATTGTTATGCAACTTGGGACACTGGTCCTGCACACGACTGGTCCAGCTTCAGGGAGCAGCTGGGAGCAGGGAAAAGAATATCTGGGGAAAGGCTATAGAGTTTAAGGCAAGAAAAGGATGGACTTGGCTTTTTAAGTTGGAGAAAAACGTATTCATTTGAGCAATATGACCACAGGCTGTTGCAGAGCCAATATTGATGGAAGAAAGTTGATGCTCCATGTTGTAGCGCAAGGTATCACGAAAAGGGAGTCTTGAATCACAACAGTGGTTTAGTGAAGGATAAATACAACTATATACAATAAGCTCAATATAGGTGCAGGTCTAGTACCATCGACTCCTGAGCTCACAGTAAAGGTTCCCTCCTAACCTGTGCCTTAACATCCTATAGCTGACGGTTTGCATCCTTCCTCCTGATAGCCCCCAGTCGGGTCCCATGACTCATGAACATGCACCCCCGAAAGGGGCCATGCTACCACATTCCAACACTGTTGAGCTCTTTTACTATAATAAACTAAAAATCCTCTGTAGAGATATATACAGTCAAAATAAAATTTGCAAGAGGGGCCATTCGGCAAAGTTCACAAAGTCAGTCACTTCTGGAGTCTTCCAGCCAATTGTGGAGCAGTGCAGCTCTGCGCCTGGGTTCTCTGAGTCTTCCATAGTGGTAAGTGGGTCAAGAGATTGTGACGTTGAACTGAAGCTGACGTCCTCTTCCTCTGCTTTCGCGGACAATTGAGATTCTTCCTGGAGGACATTAGGTCCTGCTAGCACTGACTCAGCTGCTGACACATTGGACCCGATTACGGAGCCTGACAACTGGCGATGGGGGCTGCAGCTTCCCGCCCTCGGATATGACCGACGTGCTTCCACAGTTCATAGCCCTGCATGTCGATATTATTAGATACTGGGCCAGTCTTCTGCATTGCCTTCCTGGGTACCCACACTGGTTTGCCTCAAAGTTCGAAATGAAAACCAAATTGTTCAGGCCAAAAGTCCCTGTTAACAGAATCATGATAGTCATTCTGCCAAGCTTGCTTAACCTCCACCCTCCCTATCCAATTTGGGAAAACGAGGTCAAGGTGGATTGTTGATAACAATTTGGATAGTGTAATCCCTGTAGTAGCATGGGGGTTCCAGGGGGAGGGGGTGCATTATAGGACCAGAGTGGCAGTGATCTGTTGGATTGTTTCCTCATTTGAAAGACTGCACTGCCCTTTTTACCAAACCATTGGAAGTAAGGTGGTATGGGGCCATGCATATACATTGGACGCCATTCATTCTGACCAAGTGCTGAACGTTCTCAGCTGTAAGTGGGACAGGCTGGAAGCAATTGCTTCTGGACTGTCATGAATTGCAGACATTTGCTGCAGCTTGTCTATGGTGGCTGCCCAGGTAATGGAGCGCACAATTAGCACATCAAGCCACATCGACTGGGCATCCACCGGGATCAAAAACATCATTCCCATGAAAGAGTCCGTAAAACCAATGTGAAGCCTTGTCCAAGGTCAGCCGGGCCTCTCCCGGGGGTGTAGGTTTGCTGTGGACAGAAGGGTCTGCTGCATTTGACAATGTTGACAAGAGTTGACCATACCCTCTAATCTGTTTGTCAATTCCTGGCCACATGTAACTTCTGGCCAACATCTTCATTTTGGTTTGCCCAGGATGTGTGCAGTGCAACTCCTGGAGGAGTGGTTGTTGCCCCGGGGGGGTGATACCATCACTCACTTTCCCACAAAATCACTCCAACTTTGCAGGTAATATCATCGCTGGGTTGCAAATAGGACCGGACTTGCTCGGATTTGTCAAAACCATTCTCTTCGCTTTCAAAGGGACAGAGTCCCTCTGGATCCATGTTTTAATGGGGGCCAACGAAATGGGCGGCGTGTCCAGAACATTCAAAGTAAGGACTATCTCCTGTGGAACGGGTGGTGAAGATACCATCTGTGGAAGTGGGAGCCAACCCAGGGCACCAGCATTAGAAATTTGTGGCCCTGCCCGTTCTGAAATGCTGTAGGCAGCTAACAGTAACGCCCATCTTTGAACTCGGGCTGATGCGATTGGCAGAATCAGTTTGTCATCGTGGAATAGCTCTAACAGTGGCTTACTGTTTGAAATGAGGGTGAAATGGCATACTGATGAAATTCCTTAACAGCGAATAGAACTGCTGGACTCTCCTTATCAATCTGCGAATGCCTCCTTTCAGTATCTGACAAGGTCCTGGAAACAAAAGTGACAGGCTGCTCCGTGCCATCTTCCATCTTATGGGAGGATACGGTCCCTATTCCATCACACGTCACTATGATTTGCTTGCCTGTGTCAAAATGAACAAGTGATTGGATGATTGCAGGGCCTGTTTCACTTGGTCAAAGGTTTTCCTCTGGGCATCTTCCCATTTCCAACATTGATTTTTTTTGGAGATGGTGTAAGGGTTCCAAAATGGTAGACAAGTTGGGTAAAAAACAACCATAATGGTTGACCATCCTTAAGTAGGACTCCAACTCTGTTACGTTCTTTGATGCAGGCACCTCTTTTATTACCTTTACTTTTTCTTCTACTGGGTGCAATCCTTTTGCATTGACTCTGAATCCAAAATATCTGACCTCATCAGCCGGAAAAGTATATTTTTCTCTTTTCAAGCAGACACCAGCTCCTTTGAATCTTTTGCAAACTTCCTCCAAATACACATGATGTAAGTACAATTTCGTGTACTTGAGCTGTCCTGCCAGTTTTGCGAAAAGGTCTTCTATCTTAGGGGTGGGATATCTATCTATTTGAGCAATTCTGTTTACAGGCAGCTTGTAATCGCCACAAATCCATATTGAGGTCTGGTTTTAGCACTGGAACTAATGATGCAGCCCACTCTGAGAATTGTACCAGTTTAATTACCCCTACATCTTCCAACCTCTTCAACTCCTCCTCAAATTTTTGATGCAGTGCAGAAGGGACAGGCTGGGCTTGAAAAAACATTTGGCATTGACCCAGTGTTTATGTGATTTGTTTTAGCCTTTATTCCCCGTACGCACCCCAACTCTCTTTTAAAACCTCTTGATATGCACACAAAAGCTCTTGGAAAACCCCATCTGTAATGTTGACTATTTCCAGCCAATTCAACTTGATTTGCTTCAACCAGTCTCACCCCATAAGGCTAGGTCTCTGTCCTTTCACTACCGTCAGGAGTAGTTGAGTAGAATTGTGCTGGTAAGACGTTGTGCCCAATAACTTCAGTGCCTCCCCTGTATGGATTGCCAACTTTGCTGAGGTTTTTCTGAGCCTCATGGATTGCACACCTCTTTACAAATACTTATCATAGAATCATAGAAATCATAGAATCATAGAAACCCTACAGTACAGAAAGAGGCCATTCGGCCCATCGAGTCTGCACCGACCACAATCCCACCCAGGCCCTACCCCCACATCCCTACATATTTTACCCGCTAATCTACGCATCCCAGGACACTAAGGGGCAATTTTAGCATGGCCAATCAACCTAACCCGCACATCTTTGGACTGTGGGAGGAAACCGGAGCACCCGGAGGAAACCCACGCAGACACGAGGAGAATGTGCAAACTCCACACAGACAGTGACCCGAGCCGGGATTCGAACCCAGGTCCCTGGAGCTGTGAAGCAGCAGTGCTAACCACTGTGCTACCGTGCCGCCCCGGTAATAGGTTTGTTCACCTATTACCATGGCCGAAGCACTTGTATTGACCTCCATAGTTAATGGATGTCCATTGACCATAAGGGAGATTTCAGTGGGGGGTGTTTTGTTTAACTTCACAATGTTGAGCTTATAAACTTCGGACTTCTCTTCCAAATCTGTCTCAATCTTGTTCACTGGAGTCCTCTTTTTATTGGGGGAACTGGGTGTGGATTGTCTGACACTGCATTTGGCTTGTATGTGACCCTTCCTGTTACCAGCTGCTAGAGCAGCGCAGCAGGCTGGGAGAATCACCCCCAAGGTGTCTCACAAGATTCCAAGTTTGAGGCCTGCAAACCGTGAGCAAAATAACTTTCTGCTTTTCTTTGGATGTTATTCCGTTGGCTGTGAAAAGTATCAAAGTATTTTGATGCACTGGCTCCAACTTTCAATCTCCAGGTCAAATAGATCGATTTTCCCAAACAGTGGCACGGCTACTTGACCAAGGTCGGCACAACAACTGTTTTCACCAGCCTTGCAGATTTTTCATTCAGAGACTCACCCTTTCCCCTCCAGAAATAGGCCGATTTATTCTCATCACCAATGTTGTAGCGTGAAGTATCACAATGAGGAAGTCTTGAATCACAACAGCGATTTATTGAAGGAAAGATAAAACCATATACAATAAATTCAATACAGGTACAGATCTAGTTCCACCGATTCACGGTCTCACACTAAAAATTCCCTTCTACCAGGTCCCACACCCGATAGATGACATTCACACCCTTCCTTCTGATAGACCCCAAATGGGTCCCGTGACCCAAGAACATGTGCCCCTTAACACTCCACATCAGTATCATTCGCATACATTTGGAAGCAGACTTCAGACGTACATTTGATGCCTTTGAGCAGTAATGTATATAGGAATTCAAATAGTGAATGGGAGGAAAGCTGGATAAATATATTGCACTCAAGGACTTTTAAGAGGAAGGGAAGGAAGATGAGCGATGGAAAACCTGGATTGCACCGAGAAGTTGAGAGCTATAATGATGGCAGCTTTGAAGGTGAAGAGAATAAATCCTGTGCAAAGGGATATATTAACAATACCAGAAAGCTGTGGGCCAGAGGATGATAGCGGTCTTAAAAACAGAAAAAGCTGGATAAACTCGGCAGCTCTGGTACCATCTGTGGAGAGAAAGAGTTAACATTTCAGACTGAAAGTCTTCTATAGAATTGAAGCAAGGTAGACACACAGGATTATCTATTTGTAAAATTAGTGGAGGAGGTAGGGCAGAAGACCAGGGTTAGTTCAGGGCAAAGGAGATATGGACAGATTTGTCCTGGACATAAGACAAAGAGGATCGTTAATGGTGCCATTAAGACATGAAGAGTGCAGCAAAAGGTGAGACAGCAGAATGTGTTAATGGAGCAACTGAACAGCCAGGGGCAGGTGATGGCCAAGTGGGTATCCAGCCTTTTATGTTTCTATTGTGGGTGGCATGGTGGCACAGCGGTTAGCACTGCTGCCTCACAGCGCCAGGGGACGCGGGTTTGATTCCCGAATTGCGTCACTGTCTGCGTGGAGTTTGCACGTTCTGCCTGTGTCTGCATGGGTTACCTCCGGGCGCTCTGGTTTCTTCCCACAGTCTGAAAGATGTGCTGGTTAGGTACATTGACCTGAACAGGCGCCGGTGTGGCGACCACGGCAATTTCACAGTATCTTCTTTGCAGTGTTAGTGTAAGCCTTACTTGTGACTAAAACTTAAACTTTATTACAAACTCCACCATCCATAGCATTTTGCTTTTATATGATAACTGCCTTGTCAGGGATTAGGTTTGGATAGGGTCAAGCTACTTGAAGAAAAAAACGAAGAGATCTCTGTATGAAAGACATCCTTGGGAGGGTGACAGTTAATGAGGAATTCAAAAGGAGAGGTAGGAGAAATGAAAGAAGATCTGATGGTCAGATGAGACCATTTCCTGAGTGGAGAAGAGCCATGTTGTTGCCATCATAGTTTGATGCCAGTGGCCATGACAGAAGAGCCAGGTGAGGCAACTTCAGTGCCCTATTTTCAGTTGTATATTATGATTTAGCCTCTGAGATACTGGGCATTAAAATACGTTGGATTATACAAATAAAAGATTTTGTTGCAGGCATATTCGCTGTGGGTGGGGAATGGAAGAATTTGTTTGTGTAGCGGTGCTTCTAGCAGTGCTGTGCACCCTTGCGTCGATACCCTAGGGCAGGCTGAGCCACAGGTAGGTATGTATATATGTATTCAGAAGCGTATAATTGGACACCATTATCACACCACACAGCCTATGTCTTAGAAAAAGAAAACAGCTGTGGTTACTGCAAACTTGAAATTAATTAGAAAATGGTGGAAACACATCAGGAAATCTGGCAGCATCTGTAGAGAGAGGAACAGAGTAAACGTCAAACATTGACTCTGTTTCTCTCTCCATAGATGCTGCCAGACTTGCTGCACATTTCCAGAACTCCATGTTCAAAAAAAAGTTTGCATCTCTGTGCCACCCGTATTAAAGAAGCAAATTTCAACACTGAGCATTCTGTCTGTTTAATATTCTGTTTTGAAGTTGAGATTCAGAGTGAAGAGCAATAGTAAAGAGTGTGAGCATGAAGACATAGGTCCTGGAAGTTGACTTCTGTCCCAAAAACCTGAACTCCATAATGGATGACGCTTGGCTTCATTAGTTCCTGCACGAGTACAATTTAGTGACAAATCTGTTGCACTGCACCATTAGATTCCTTAGCTGGAAAGATTGGCACTATTCTAAAGTCTAATTTAGGTGTAATTATCAAAGCGTTCTCTACAACCCCCAACATTGTGGTTTGCAGTCATTTTTAGTATGAAAAGTGGTCTTCCATTTATTCTAATGACTTCAGGCTATTGTCCTTTTCATTAAGGTCCCACTCCTCTCCAATGAATCTATATTATTTTTGATTTGATAATGTATGGGAAATTTCTCACTGTTGGGATTTTCTTTGATAAAATTGCCTCATGACACACAGTTATTCATGTCACTTCAAGTTAACGATATGTTGAAGGCCCTGAAAGGACATTCAAATCGAAATGAAGGCCTGCGATTGGTGTCTTTTTGGCTGGATAGAGTGACAAATTGAAAGTGTCGATAATAGGGCTCGATCTGTGTCATCAATTATTCCAACAGTCATAATAAAAAATTTTTGCCAGGCCCCTTCATCTGAGACTAACATTCCCCATTGATTTTGGGGAAATAGCTTATTTGAGGTTCACACAATGGTTGCTTGTTGAGCACCATTTATAGTTAATACCCTGATTTCACATCTGATCCTTGCTTTGTGCAAGATCACAGAAGTGATCGCAGAAAGAACATAATGATTGGAGCTCCAGGAGGCAAGTGCCATATCTCACTTCTTCTCCTGCACAAAGTTAGAAACTAATATATTCACATGAACACATTTGTATTTTACAGTGTTGCCAATGTAGAAACACAATAGTCCGTTGCATGTAAACAGATTTAAGCATACCATTTTCATCTGCCAATCCAAGTGTCAACTGCTTCCCACATACAGCATTCTGGCTCTTTCAGAACATTAGGATTATGTTCCAAGCAAAATATGTACCCACGTTATTTAATGTATGTTCCAGTGCACAGCTGACTGCCAACTTTCAGTTCGAGAGAAGCTGGTTTTAAAAAGAATCACATGAATTTTGTTTAAAAAGTGCATTTTTTTCTCAAATGTTTCTTGATTTCTTCATATTGTGTTATAAAGAACATAAGAACTAGGAGGAGGAGGGAATTCAGCCACTCCAGCCTGCTCCACCATTCAATACAATCATGGCTGATCTTGTCTCAGCCTCAACTTCACTTGCCTGCCCATCCCCCATAACCCTTCAACCCATTACTAATTAAAAATCTGTCTATCTCCTCCTTAAATTGACTCACTGTGCTGGCATCCACTGTACTCTGGGGTAGTGAATTCCAGAGATACACAACCCTTTGAGAGAAGTAATTTCTCCTCCTCTCTGTTGTAAATCTGCTACTCCTTATCCTCAAACTATGACCTCTGGTTCTATATTGCCCACACAAGAAGAAACAATCACTCTACTTCGACCTTGTTAATCTCCTTTAGCATCTTGTATACCTCAATTAGATCTCTCCTCATTCTTCTAAACTCTAACGGTCAAATTTGACCAAGTGTGGCAAGACTGAAATCAATGGGGATCAGGGAAAACGTTCCTCTGGCTGAACTCATTCCAAGCAAAAAGGAAGATAGTTGTGGTTGTTGCAGGCCAGTCTTCTCCAGAATATCACTGCAGAAGTTGGGTGGCACGGTAGCA